>NC_056736.1:618655411-618827911 GCF_019279795.1 Protopterus annectens
GTTAGCTCCTCCTGTAGTATGTTATCATCATTGGCGGACTCAGTGATTGCACCCAGTATGCAAGAATCAGCAAACATGGCAAGCCAAAGGCCATATACTTTAGCCTGAACTGTCAAGCAATAGAGTACAAACAGTAAAGGACCAAGCACAGATCCCTGGGGTTTGCAATGATGACAGCTCTACTGGTACAAGTTGATTCACCAGCTTTCACATGATGTGTTCTGTTGGTGGCCAACTGGTTACCCATCTTGTGATGTAAGGGTTACTCCCTAGCTGGGACAGTTTCTCAATGATACCTGCATGAGGGATTGTGTCCAAACCCTAGGCCAAATCAAGATAGGCAGTATGCACTGTCTTACCTTAATCCAGGCTTATCACACAGAATCAATGGTTTGTGACATCACAGATCACCTATGGCGTGACTTAGCACATACACCTTCCTGATATGGTTGAATACATATGTTAAAACACCCCCCACATGGACTATGTTCCCATAGAAGGGTATACATCAACATGCATCCATCGGAGTTGGGGGAACAACACCTGATGCATGCATGTATAGAGACATCCTGACTTTCCTCAACTGGGAGGTAGACCAACATGTCATCATGGACCTCTTCTAAATGGACACTAGCAATATTCTGGCTGTGTGCAACAGACCTGCGTCAGTTGTTAATGCTATATCATGTCTGTTACCTCTGATAGATGTCCTCAAAGAGGTCATCAAGGGCATGCATGATGACAACAGTATCATTTTGTGGAACTTGAACAGGTCAAGGCATTTGACACAAATCCACACTGAGGTATTCAATCTACACTGCCATATGTGTCCATAAACAGCTATATCACTAAATGTGTAGACCAGTGTATCACAAATGTGGCATCTCACTAAGTTGAAATTGGTGAGGTGACCTATTCTCAGGTGCAGTGATCATGTCCACACATCAGGGCTGTCTGCTAGGCCCTTTCCTCTTCATTTATTAAGTAATGAACATCAAAGATGACATACAGATCCTTGTCCAAATAGTTGCCTGAAGGGCTAGAGAGTGTGGGCAATCATTGACTCCAGTTGTGAAATTAGTATAATACAGACAGTATCAATGCATACCAAAGACTGCTGCAACAGACATGACAACACCTGCAATGACAAGAAAATATGGGGGGATTTGTTAAGTCAGGAAAACAAACACACAACCCAAGTATAATATGGACATCCCACCCAATGATCAGACCAATATGTATGTGATCTGTGTCCTGGGGTAGATGGCAAGTGGTAAATCCTCCAGGATATGGTCAGAGTGCTGGCTACTCCCTTGAATATAACACAACTACTGGTTATGTGAATGACATCCACATCAGAGGCCATAATACCTTCATAGTTCCCTGCCTTCATGAAACCAATAACCGAGTACAATGCACCCTTCTTCATATACCTCTCTACACATCTTCCACTGATGTGTAACTGAAGTGTACCACCTTTGTCACAGTGCACTGTCACACAGCTTATTGGCCATACCTAGGTATTCTTTCTGTGGAATATATATGACTATCTGATACCTGTTCTGCTGATGCACATACTACATATATAGGTGTCTGACGTCTGACAACATGAATGGCATGGATATCATTCATGACAGTGTGGATTGCCATGCACACCAGTCAGCTAGCCTGTATTGCTCATAATGTCTCATTTAGGTATAACAGTGTCCCTCCTAACACTTCCAACAGATGTTACAGTGCCAGAACAGTGTGCATGGCTACTCTCATAGAGTGTCGATGTGTCATAATACTTGTTCAAGTGTGTTTGCACAGAATCACCTCTTATCATTCTAAATCACATATGTTATGTCAGAGGCATGGGATTACCGGTGGTATTATTTTGATATTGTCCATGATTGTGGTTGCATCTTTTAATGTTTTCCATGAGCCTTTACCTGTTGCTGGAGACCTTTGCTGAGAGTACACTCATATTCAAGCAAATCAGTTTCCACAACTTCAAAAAATGAACTCTATCCCAGTTGTATGTCAGATCCCTAATATATATCCTCTGCACTATTCATGTACAGATGCTTATCTTACACCAACATCCTCCCCATTGTTATGTCACCTTGTGTGACAGTCATATAAAACATATTTTCACTGTACCATATAGATATGTGATTGGTGTTGCTGCTACAACCATTTTTCATTGACATGATCTCATCTGTTGTACATTAGGTTGTCTCCCCTGTCCTCTTTTTTTGTGCATTCCTACAATTCATCTCAGTGTTCCTATTCAATACACACACTTCCCCTGAGTGTCTATTGTAGATGGCAGTCTATGTACCGTTACAGATTATTTACACAGCTTCAGTACAGCATGAAATGAATGGGATGTCATTATACTCTGCACTGTAGACACACTGTCCTGTACTGTGTTTGGACCACATACCTCACATTCATACCTCTCAAGTGTCCAGATATTCACAGGATGTCCAAATGTGTCCCTTATCAGATTTGTGGCTTTCTGCCATATCTCTATGGAATGATCTCAGGACTGATATGACTCAATATTACATACATCTGAGTTCATACTTCTCAACTGTCCAGATTTTTGAGAATGTCCAGATTTTTGTCTAATATTTATGTGCTTTTCCTCATATTTTGGTTTTTAAACAAATCATTGACATGTCATTGTGGAATGAAGTCAGAAAATAATGAAAGACATTTGAGCTTCAAACGTCATGCTCTTCAGAAAATTCATGCTAATGTAAAACCTATTATTGTATCACCTTTCTCAGTTTGTAAGACCAATGTTAAGAATCTGGCCCTATTTTTGGCCACCCCTCCCATTATTTATGGCTTTGTCTAGATTTCTTGCTCTAAGAGGTTGAGAGGTATTGGTAAAACAGAACTGCTAACTATAAATCATGGAAGCCCATGAAAGGAACTTATTTCACCAAGAAGTTTTATTATACTTAAAAACCAATGAAGTTAGCGCTTTTGACTTATTTCAATGATTAAGTCTTCTTCAGACAGCCACACTACATCACATCTTGATTTAAATGCATTCAGTAATTGGTCACATGCTTAAACACATTAAAGCAGAAGCAACAAATATTATGGAAAATATGTAGAGATCATTAAAATCATGTTGCTAACAATGTAATATATCAAAACAACTTATTGCATAGTAAAAAATGAATAAATATAGTTAATTAATGCACTGTTAAAAAATGCACTGTTAAAACATGCAATTAATATACTGCTAAAGACGTTGAAATACTAAAATGCTAAATGACCTAAAAAACAGCAACCAGAAAAATCTAGTAAAATAATAAAATAAAAAGTTAATTCATTTGTTTAAATATACATCAAAAACAGTAATATTTACTTAAAATATATAAATTATATATTATATAAATTACGAGTTGTTATATACCTTAATTATCTGCTATCCAAAAAATATATATACATATTCTTTATAGAACTAATTGGATGCATTAAAAAAGGACCTCAAATTTTATCTTTGAAAGCTTCTGAGTTTCAATACACAGTCCAAAGAACACATATCGTTTAGGCCTGGTGGACAATAGGCATTAAATCTTAATTTCCACAAAAACTCTTGGAATTCTAACAATGTAGAGAAAGGCCCACGTCTTATGTTGAAATCAATCTGATCAATAACCCGAAAGCTGAAATTATGCTTGGGAAAATCATGGACATGTTTTGCCAGGGCGTTCTCGACCTTAGATTTTTTGATACTGTACATGTGTTCATAAACTCTGTCTCTGAGTCTACGATCTGTCTTACCAACGTAGAAACAAGGACAGAGTCTACAAGAAGCCAAATAAACTACGCCCTTGGAGAGGCAGTTAAATCTCTTAGTAGCAACATATTTCCTACCCCTTATGGAAAAGGACTTGCCCACCTCCATGTATCTACAGTAGGGGCAATTTTCACACTTATACATGCCAGTAATTCTAGAGTGGGGAAAAGTCACTCTCTCCAAAAGATTTTTTAAATTCAGTCCTCTTCTATAAGTAATCCTATGTGTTGGCTCTATAATGTTAACCAAATCAATGTCCAATAACAATAGATTCCAATTCTTAAAAATTGTCTGACTAAAAACATTCACATCAATACTATAAGATGTAATAAAAGTGAGTTTAAAAGAATTGGTATTTTCCAACTGGTCAAAATTAGTATTAGAGGAAACAGAACCAAAAATAGGTTTGAAATAACCATTAGACCTCTTCAGATATACCTCTGATGTCAAATCATTCAATAATTGTAAAGGATAACCCTGTTTAACAAACATATATTATAATAATTGCCATTCATCTCTAAAATCAGCCTCATCAGACACTATCCATGCCACTCTCACCAGTTGTCCCTTCACAATAGATCCCTTCTGCTGAAATGGGTGACAACTGGTAAAATGGAGGAATGAATTAGAGTACATTGGTTTCCTATGTACTCTCGCTTTAAATGAATTTGTGTTCCTATATTTAAACAATTCAATATCTAAATAAGTTATACTCTCAGTTCTTGTATTATGAGTAAAATTCAAGAATTGAGTAGACTCATTCAGATAAACAACAAAATTCAAGATGTTCTGTAGTGCCATCAAATAAAATAAAAACATCATCAAGGTATCTTGTATACTATTTTTTTTTCTCTAAACATGTCATTGTTAACATACTGCTGCTCCCATTGGGCCATTACTAAATTTGCAAAACTTTACTGAATATATTTATATCAAAATGTGATATAGTGTGGCTGTCTGAAGAAGACTTATTCATTGAAATAAGTTGAAAGCGCTAACGTCATTAGTTTTTAAGTATAATAAAACATCTTGCTGGAATAAGTTCCTTTCGTGGGCTTCCATGATTCATAGCCAGCAGTTCTGTGTTTCCAATTTGGTTTGTGTTTATTTTTTAACAGGTTGAGAGGTATGTTTGAGTTTCATACATCAAATACTTTAGAACATGTAGTTCTACCACATTTCTATAAGGAAAATATATCAAATATGTCCCTATTTCATGGTCATTGTCCCTGCATTATGTTGGCCTTTGTGCAGATGTGTTGAACTAAGAGATTGAGAGGTGTCTGTGAATCCCTGGTGATCATTGTGGCATTCCGCACAAAACCATAGATCGTTCAGGGCTCTCCTTTAAACAGGAGTGCTATCCATGTTCACTTACATGGTTTTCTGGCCAGCAACACTGTTGCCAGCCATGAAACCTCACTTAGACATGGCACATGGCATAAATATGCATCGTAACAAAAAACACAAACTGGTAAAAAACAAAAAAGGTGAGCGGACTTGTAGAACTAACTCCTTTATTGGTAAACGCTTTCGTTGGCATAAAATAAGCCAACTTCTTCAGACCATAAAAGTACATACAACCATATAAAAAAGAAAATACTTTTTATACATTGTGCTCTTCCAGTCAAGCAATCAATTGAGTAAAAATCACTCAACTGTTTAAGTTAAAGGCACAAATAACCATTTTCCTGCTGAACCCAAAAGTTTGTCTTACATAAATTACCTAGATCGGTAAATATTGATCATTAACCACAATTCTGATTCAATATTAAAAGTACCAACTATTCATCCTTATAAAAATATGATATTTGCTTTAAAATTAATAAACCTTTAACCCTTGTATAAAAATTTTTCCTATTAAAAACCAAATGATTCTATTAATTCAGTACAGCCTGTTGTGTTTATCTAGCCAAGGCTTTTATTTTAAGTAGACATTTAATAGACAAATACTCATTTAATCCAGGCATAATATATGCCATAGTACAAATCTGCCACTCCAATTCTGTTTCCTCCAGTCTAAGTTGCCATGGGCCTCCCCTAATATTATGATCTACCTTTTGCAAGATAAAAAAGCTGAAGTTATGGTCAGGGTAATTATAATATGCCTTGCTAGGACATTTGTACTAATCCGTCTATCAATACTGTACTGATGCTCGTATATTCTTTGCTTAAATTTACGTTCTGTTTTGCCAATGTAATAACCTTCACATTGGTTACAGACAGCCCCATATACAACCCCTTGGGAATTACAAGTGTGTTTACCCCAAATTTGGTAGGTCTTGTTTCTTATATTGACCTTGTTGGTTTCCTTAACATGTTTGCATTGGGCGCACTTCCCACATTTAAACATACCAGTTTGGCCACTCAGTACTCTTTTTGGTCTCACTACTAAATTTTTCAGATTAGAGCCTCTTCTATATGTTATAGCCAGTGTTGTGCCCAACCTTTTAAACAATTCGTTGTCCTGTTGTATAAGAGACCAATTTTTATAAATAATTTCCTTGATGCTTCCTGCATCAAGAGAATAAGTTGTTAAAAAACTGCTTGCTACATTCAAACCTTTTTCTTTCCTCTCGGAAATGTTGTCAATTCTTGCCCCTACCATGGTTGAATGGTCTTACTTGTCTTGTACCAAAGGCTGAAAATATCCTATTAATCATTTATTACATACCTCCTCCATCACTTGGTCAATTAAGGGTAAGGGGTATGCTCTTTTCAAGAACATCAACTTAAGGAGATCACACTCCTCTAAAAAGTCATCAAATTTAGATACCATCCTCGCTGCTCTCACTATCTGTCCCTTAACCACTGCCCTTTTCTGATGGAGGGGATGGCAACTTGTAAAATGTAAGAATGCATTAGAATATGTAGGTTTCCGATGTATAGTGGACCTGAATTGCCCATTGTTGTAATCCTTGCTAAGGTAAATATCTAAAAAATTAAGCTCATTTTGGCCCACTTGATATGTGAACTCCAAAAATGATGTAAATAAAGTTATTTCAGATATAAACCCACTAATCATATCCACCGGCCCCTTCCACAAAAAGAACATGTCATCCTGGTACCTTGTGTACCAGGCCACATGTTCTTTGTATGTTGCACAATTGAATAGGAAAGACCTTTCCCAATAAGCCAAAACACTATTGGCAAAGCTACTCCCACATGGGGAGCCCATTGCAATACCACTTTTTTGGAGAAACAATTTATCTGAAAAAAGAATATAATTGTTCTCTAATATTATTTCAAGGAGAACTTCCATCAAGTTGATTCCTTCATGTTCCATTCCTCTTAAATGAAGGAACTCCCTAACCCATTCTATTCCTATTTGATGTGGAATAGAGGTATAGAGGTCCTTAATATCTACTGTTAAAAAGGTATGATGTTCATTGAACTCCAATGCATTAATGTTTTCCAAAAAATGCCAAGAATCTCGGCATACTTGTGTCTCTGATTTTACAAACGGTTTTAACTTGGAGTCTACTAACTTGGCACAAGCATACGTCACTGAACCCCTACCGTCCACTATAGGTCAAAATGGTGGACTATTGACATCTTTGTGTATTTTGGGGGATGCAAACAATGTTGGAACTACTGGGGCTGGCATAGTCAAAAAGTGGTACAAATTCACATCAATTCTAGGAAAAGATCACTCAACATGCCATTGATTTTGTTATATGCCCCAATAAGCTCATTCTGGCTTGCACTCACATAAACATCACTGTCTAAAAGGCTGAACATTCTTGTTTCATAGGCCTGTTGGTCCATAAACACCAACCCTCCCTCCCTTGTCGGGTTTCATAACCTTCACGTTACATACATTTAGCAGTTTGAGAATGTCCCTTTCATATTCATTAATATTTCTATTTTTATTACAACTTATCACTCTACAATCAAGTGCATGCCTTATATCTAATTCACAAATTTTCTCAAACATAGCCAAAGATATTTGGAGGGGTGGATTAAACAGACTTGAAACTCTTAAACTGTTGATAAGACCAGAGCTTTGTCCTAATTCACAAATCAAATTCAGTTTATGGGCAAACATTTTCAAGTCTATAAGAGTTCTGACTAAGTCAGCTCTATGGTCCGGAACAAAAGTCAGCCCTTTAGCAAACAAATTAGCCATTTCCTCATCCACTTCCAATGAGCTAAAATTAAAAATATGGAAGTCTCCTTCTGTCTTCACCACAACTTTTGGTATGCAGTGGGCTACCTCCTCCTTCTGTTTTGGTGCCTCCTTTGTGGAGCTGGTTTCCTGTTTTGCCTTAGTTGTGCTGTTTGTTGCTGGCCGGTGTAAGTATTCCGAAAACCCTGCTGAACATTATCTCCTATTTGGTCGTACATGTTGTTATGTGTATTGTAGCCCCCCCCCCCAAAGTTGGTTGTCACCTTGAGCCATTCTGCTGTTGTTGATTATGAATGGGCTCACTTCGGCGTACTTCTGCTGTTTGAGGGATGATTATCTCATCCTCATTTTCCAAGACAATATCTCCACCCATAGAACTTAAACTAGGTGGCCTTTCTTGAACCACCATGGTATCAGATACTAAAGGTGGTGGGGGTAAGCTATTGTTTTAAAGCATTCACATCTCTATTAATCTTTTTTCTTTTAATCTCAATACTTTTAGAAATACTGGCATCAATACTGGTAAAAATTCTGGAATATTCATATCTATAATGATCAAAATCTGGTGCATTTTTAATAGTCTTTTCCAGCAGTTCCAAATCTACTTTTAAATTAGATATCTGTGTAAGATAGTGTTTTATCAATGTCTCTAGAAACTCTAGCCCCTGGTGGTTAAATAGAGCTACCAGTTCGAGATGAAATGTTGATTTGTTTACTAAACCGTTAGGGTAAAGCCACTGGTGTAACCCTTTCGGCACAATGCTCTTATTAATACACTCTTGCAGATAGGACACTTCGAGTTGGTATTTCCTACATTTAAATAATTTTGCATCAAACTCATTTAAGTGTCTGACCATAGAGTTACTATTGTTAAGTGTTTCACCAGAAACTCCAGAAACATCGTTGTTAACAAAAAAGTTGTTGTTATTCAGGTACATACCCATATAAGGGATGCTGTTTGATAACGGTGTTGTCCTAGATTGAATAACCATCGGTTGAATACTTGGGGTCGGATTACCAGGACCTCCGTTGTTGTGAAACATAGTTCCAGATTGTATAGATCCCACCATTGGTGTTAGCAATAAAAACTGTGGTTGCCCAGGCGGAATTGACGTCAATGATGTATTCCCACCTGCTATTCTGGAAGTTCCTGTGTTATTAGCAGCTTCTACATGCTGCGTAAGTGTGTTTACACGGTTCAGCAATTGGTGCACCAAAGCTGTAAGATCGCCCATGGTATTCACCTCTGAGGCTCCTTTCGGTGAAGCGGAAACTTCTTCTTCTTGTGTAAAAAGAGGTTGGGAGTCTGTTCCAATACCACTCGACATAAGTAAACTTGGACAGTAACAAAAAACACGAACTAGTAAAAAATAAAAAAGGTGAACGGACTTGTAGAACTAACTCCTTTATTGGTAAGCGCTTTCGTTGGCATAAAATAAGCCAACTTCTTCAGACCATAAAAGTACATACAACGATATAAAAAAGAACATTCTTTTTATACATTGTGCTCTTCCAATCAAGCAATCAATTAATTAAGTAAAAAATAAAAAAATGAGTATTTGTCTATTAAATGTCTACTTAAAATAAAAGCCTTGGCTAAATAAACACAACAGGCTGTACTGAATGAATAGAATCATTTGGTTTTTAATAGGAACATTTTTTATACAAGGGTTAAAGGTTTATTAATTTTAAAGCAATTATCATATTTTTATAAGGACGGATAGTTGGTACTTTTAATATTGAACCAGAATTGTGGTTAATGATCAATATTTACCAATCTAGGTAATTTATGTAAGACAAACTTTTGGGTTCAGCAGGAAAATGGTTATTTGTGCCTTTAACTTAAACAATTTAGTGATTTTTACTTAATTAATTGATTGCTTGATTGGAAGAGCACAATGTATAAAAAGCATTTTCTTTTTTATATGGTTGTATGTACTTTTATGGTCTGAAGAAGTTGGCTTATTTTATGCCAACGAAAGTGCTTACCAATAAAGGAGTTAGTTCTACAAGTCCTCTCACCTTTTTTGTTTTTTTTGGTTTATAAATATGCATCGTGCAATGGTGCACATGCTGTTCGCCTTGCACCACTGTGCATACATGTAAACTCTATGTAGGAGTTGTACACAGCCTACGCAAAGTGTATTGAATCCCAGGATATATATATATATTTTTTGCAGGGGCAATACCTTCTGCACCACCATGTGGGGCATACAAGTCAACATCTAAGTGCAAGAACTCTCGTCAGACTAAAAATAATGCAGGTACAAAGGCTCAAATTCAGGGCCGATTTTAAATATAATGCTCTTACAAACTTAAAATATTGCTAAAATAATGTTTTAAATTAGCATACATTTTTGAAGGATATGAAATCTGAAAATCCAATGTATGACATTAATTAGTGACTTCGGTTCTCAATGATTTTCCAGAAAACCACATATTTTAAGAGGAACAGACCAAAATGTGATGCATAAATATGGACACTGCATAAATCTGGGCAGTTGAGCAGTATGATGTGGGGGGTTCTGCCTCCCTCTCATACCCCCTAAACTAAATGTACTAACTCCACTATTGCACTACAGTGTTGAAGACACTCCACTGACTCACACAATACACCACATTGTGGTGCGGCTCATCCTAACATTTACATTTTTAACTAAGCACCCTCAAAAACTATTGTTTTATTGTTAAGTTAGACCATAAACCCCTTCAAAGTATATTAAAGGTTTGACAAAAGACAACTGCTACTATCTTTATAAAATATGGATTGAAAGTTTAATGGTAAGCTGATCCATATACTTTTATATAACTTTTGCCCTGAGCACAACATGCACGTATAAGCGCAAGGAACATTTCTTAAAGGAGGATATAGAAGTATTATCGGCTGTTTCTCCAATGCCTACTGAAAAAATTGTAAAAGTTAAATGATTGTACCAAGGATCAGTCACTGCATATTATTTGATGCTAGGATGTCCTAAAAATGCAAAGTCATTACATCCTCTTTTCCATATGAAGAAGAGCTGTTATGTGCCCAAGATTTATTATTTTAAGGTGACAGAATTATAAGTCCTGTTTAGTTTTTGCAAGTGCATATTGAAGAAAATCTGTCACATTTCAACATCAAGAGATTGTGATATCTTGTATTGTGTTTACAAATCTGTAATAGAAAACATGGAGTAAAGATGTTCTGAATCAGAAACAGGATAACTCATTGTATCCCAATGTAACCTTAAATGAAAGTAGAGCTGACTTATTCCAGTAGAAATATATACATTTTCACCTATGGATAGTCTATTAATTAAAAATTCCCTCAGGTTGTGTATTTATGTGACAGAAGTCAAGTTGCTCTTTACTGTATTATAACCATTCGTTTCAAGGTATGGAATTCCTAAAGAAATTATAGCAGATAATGGTATTCAGTTTGTGAGCTAGGAATGTTGCAGCTTCAAGAACCAATGAGAATGCATATTATAATGAGTCCTGCATATCCTCAGGGTGAAGGACAAGTGGAATGCCTGGTACAAGCAGTTAAAACTCTCTTCAGAAATGTGAATACTCTGATTCATATGAGTATTGTTTATCTGTTCTTGAGTTTGGGAATACACCACTGCGGTATACCTCCAATATCCGCCATGGTTCATAGATTAGTACTAGTCTAACTGCCCTTATGAGCCATTTTAAGCCTAGCCAATTACTTCATGTAAGAATTAGACTTTACACCTTGTGTTTGTAAGGTAAACACCTTAACCATTATACTAACATCCCACCCTTGAAATGACTGACAGCAATCTATTAAACACTGTCTTAAGCCCAAACATCATTCCAACACCACCACAGGTAAACTGGGTGTGGGAGAGAGGGGGTTTCAGCATCTATGTCATTCAAACCTGACCGCAAGTAAATAATGGGGGAAAACTGTTTCTGTCCAGTTTCAAACCAGGGACCTTTTGTGTGTTAGGTGAACATGATAACCACTACACTATAGAAACTCAATTTTTTCCACTACTACATAAAACCATTGAAATGCTGCAAAGGAGGCAGATTTTTTTTTTTTACTTCAAAACAGCAATGAAGATTCTTTCAGATTTACAAAAAAAGGGACATAATAAAATACATCTATTAAAATGATATTTGTAAATATTATACATTTGGGATACTGATAGAGAAACTGCATAATTTAGTGAATGTAAATAATGATAGTGAGTTCAATTGTTTTCTTATAAAGACTGTATTTTCCATTATATTTCATATGATATACTTAGTGTATGGGTAGTGTGCAGTCTTTGTAAATCATTGTAT
The DNA here is from genome assembly GCF_019279795.1 of Protopterus annectens. NCBI lineage: Eukaryota > Metazoa > Chordata > Ceratodontiformes > Protopteridae > Protopterus > Protopterus annectens. Next base: position 618,667,648 of record NC_056736.1, read on the forward strand.
GCAAATTAAAAAAAAACATATAGTTCTTTAAAGTAAGGAACATGCCACATATATAGCAACATGTGAAAAGAGTGCCTGTTTCAGGCAGCCAAATCTCCTAGGTATTGTAAATCCTGTAAGCCTGCCATTAGAATAAGTTTATAGTAAGGCTTCTGGGAAAAAATATTTCATGTCTAATGATTCTTGACAATGTATATTTTTTATTAGTATGATTACAGAAAACCATGATCTCTGTCAGAAGTGCAAGACACAATCCTGCAAATCTTGGCACATATGAAAAAAAATATGATACAAAAACAGAAAATAGTGATATTTACTTTGTATACCAGGGTCTCAGACTCAAATAACCATGAGGGCTACATGAGGGCTATCACATTCGGCCAAAGGCCGGAATCTTCAAAACAAAGAGGAAACATAGACAGTGCCACTAGGAATTTAGTGTAATAGTTTTCCTGTCCCAGAATTATACTGCCTTGAGGGCTGCCTGAAGCCTGAGGGCCACTGGTTTGAGATCCCTGGGGCCCACTGTATAGCTTTAAAGTTCTCTGATAATGCTGTGACCCATTACTCCAGTTACTTGCAAATATGAATTCTGAATTCATTGTATCTCAAAGCATAGGAATATTCCAAGATACCATAACTTCAGTCTTATTATATATTCCTCTGCAATTACATTTTGTTCTCCAATGTTCTGAGGACAATAATTGCAGTTCTGAATTCTTAACCAGTATCAAAACCATTGTCTGTCTACTGTAAATTAGTTCAAAAACCATGGAAGTATTTGATGAACCTTTTCAGGAATATAATTTCAATCTTAACTTGCACTAATTGCAAAACAAACTGAAAGTAATTAGCTTGAAGTAATTAAGGTCTGTCTCATTGCATTGCTCAAAAAGCAATATATAACAGCTGACATAATGAAATAGACGTAATGAGTATGTTTTCCCCACAACAATACCAAGAAATAGTACTTGCTTGTATAAACAAAGAATGCCTTTCTAAAATGCAGCCTTATTGTACAGAAGATGTCGTCATTAAAATATTTTTACAGTTATTTAATCTGCCTTTATCAACTTGTAGTCCCATGTGTGACAAATAAAGGTAGAACTGTCTCAAATCACAACAGCCCTTTTGTGAAACTCTTGAAATGAATTGTACACACAAAATGCTTTGGAGCAATGTAAAATCAGGCATACCATTGGACGATAACTGTAAGCCATGAAGAAAAGCTTAAATTTTGTGAAGGATTTTATATTTTGAGAAATGCACATAAATGTGCAAATATAACTATAGAAGTGCTGTAAGCCTTTCAAGACTTAGCCTTATTCTTCATATTTTACAGTGTGGGAGCATTATGTTTATATTTTATTGAGTGGCGGATCACCAAACACTAGTTCAAAAAAATTAACTGATTGACTCAATGTTATTTCAAAACTGGGAATTATAGACTATTATAAGGTGTTTTTGTGGCTGGGAGGAATGACCATGAGGGTTTTCCATCCTTTCTGAGGTTTTATAAAATAAAATTTGCATATTTGAGGTAGTGAAATGATAGAGGTGCCACGGGACTTGACCAATGGGAAAAACGCCCTGTAGTACCACATTCCACAACTGAATAAAGTGCCAGTTTGAGCTGTTTGTTTTACTGAACTGAGATCTGCCAATTCATTAAACTGATTAATCCCTAAGGGGAAGGAGGATATATCTGTAAGGCAGAGGGCACAGCATGGCAGTCTCTGTGCCCTGCAAAGTAAAAGCAGTGCTGTTATTACGTTGAAGGGCTACAGAGGTGCGTGTGCAGTCCAAAGTAAACCTTGCATTTGAATAGTGCAGTTATATATGAAAAATAATTTACCCCAGGGAACTACCACATTAAATGTACTCCACTAAGAGTTGACCCAGTTATTCAGGATTTGGGAACTTATGTGGACAGTGACTTAACTTTTGATCAACATGTGCCTATTGTTGTAAGAAAGTTCTTCTATGTTGCACAACTTATAAACAAAGGGATTCTTTTTGGATCTAGATGTCATTGTCCCCATTTACACAGCCCTCATCAGTCTCCTCCTCAATATATGAAGTCAGCTTTCATCTAAGTGAGTATTTCCCAACAAATATAGCAAATGGAATGCTCACAGACATAACTTGCTAAAAGATATAAGGCCTAAACAGCATGTCCTACACGGACCAACTTAAATTCTGTGACTCTAGTCATTATCCTACAGACTGCTAAAAGGTGGCCTGTGTCTGACATGTGAGGCATCCTCCAAACTATTACATATGGATTTACTGCACATCAGCTACTCAAATGGCATCAGAAATACTCTGTCTAGGGATCTAAACCTCTTCTGCAACATCAACAGAATGGTTTTCAAGAATAGGTATATTTCCCAGAGGATATTGCTGCTGCTGTGGAGCACATTCCCCATCCACATAAAAAAATCATCTCAGTCCATTTTCAAGATCAACTTAGAGCTATGAAAGGGAAAGAGAGAATTTATCCCAGGACTGCCCCCTGTACTACTAATGGACAGAGGCATCCCTAAATGTTTTATCCCATCGCAAATTATCTATGTTATGATGCCAGTTATTCTTATTAGGAACGCTATATAATTATCAACCATAGCATAGGTAAGGCCAACCTATAACCAAATGGGATAGGTTATTTTGAACAACAAAAAGGGAAAATAGCTAGGCCTAAAATGGCCCACAAGAGTAGCTAGCCTTGTACTTACCTATGAACCTGTTTGCAGTTTGCATTTCAATAGTGCTCTTAGTTTAAGGCAAGAGTCAGAAATACAGAGAGAAGGGAAAAGATAATGGCCCCAGCACTGTGGTCTGTAAAGCTTTGATTTAGATAGTATAGTTTGCATTTTAGGAAATGGGGCACAGCTAGAAAATACTATGTAGCATAGTAGACTATGATCCTTGCAGTTTAAAGGTACATTATGCAAAAGTGGGTTGCCATGCAGCCCACAATGCACACTGCAGCACAATATCTGCCCTACTTGCATGCTACACACTTATTCATTCTTAGATTAGCTGCTTAATCAAGTTCAGGGTCATGAGGCAGTTATAGCTTCCCTCAGCACTCATTGATTTCAAGGCAGAGAATCTAATTCTGGATAGAGTGTCAGTCCATTACTAAATGCACACACACACACACACACACACACACACACACACACACACACACACACACACACACACAAAGACATGTACGTGTATACACACTTATTCACTCTTACCTGGCATGCACACCTATCTGCAGTTTAGAAAATCACATATCACCTAAAGTTAGTCTTAGGGAAGTGGGATGAAAATGAAGAATTTGACAAAAACCTACTCAGAAATGTGGATGATGTATAGACTCCATACAGAAAGCAATGCAGAAAAAAAAAAACTGAACAGTAAGACCAAAGATCGTGAGGCAACACTGCTGAATCACTATGCCACCACAGTCTATTTGGTGCTGTCTCTATTACCCATACCACTGTGTTAGTATGGCTAGACTGACTATGCATTGGCTTACACGGTGTGTGTGTGTGTGTGTGTGTGTGTGTGTGTGTGTGTGTGTGTGTGTGTGTGTGTGTGTGTGTGTGTGTGTGTGTGTGTGTGTGTGTGTGTGTGTGTGTGTGTGTGTGTGTGTGTGTGTGTGTGTGTGTGTGTGAGTGTGTGTGTGTGTGTGTGTGTGTGTGTGTGTGTGTGTGTGTGTGTGTGTGTGTGAGTGTGCGCGCGCGCATGCCTGTGTGTGTGTGTGTGTGTGTGTGTGTGTGTGTGTGTGTGTGTGTAATTGGAAAGCCATTCTGCTTTGCTAAGACTGTGGTGGCAAAAATGAATTCTCTGTGTATCAGTAATGACTCTACAATTTTATTTTGAGCTATCTGAAGCTTGTATGTGTCTTGAGGGGAGGTTGCATAAATAACTGGAAATCCTACCTTAGTGCTGGAATTAACATTCTTTTTTCTAAGTTTTTTTTTTACATCTTGAGGGATTATAGGTAATTACTAAGTTTGCAGACCAGGAGAACATTAAGGAGCCTAGCCCAAATTCCCAATGGGTCCAAAGACCTCTTTGGTTAAGTGATTCGTTCAAGGTCAGACAGCAGTCAAATGTAGATTCAAGCCTTATTCCCTTGGCCAGGAAGCATCTCATTATTAAGTCAAAGCTTTAGTCCTCTACACTAACTGTCAGGATTAAAACTTTTTTTTTTCACAAATCTCTGGTTTGCTTCTTTAGTTAATAAGTTTACATCCCTGTAACTGATGGAAAGCAAAGTTTGTAATTTCTTTTAAATTGTTTTGTATATGACTAAAAATATCAGTATTGAATTCATCTGGTCTCCAAAGGGTTTAATTTTTATTAATTTTTTCACTTATTAAACATATTAGTGAGCTGGCCGGTGGACCTTTGTAGCCATGACCTTAGTCAAAAGGATAAGTGTAAATATGACATACAAACAATTCACTCTGGCTAATCCAGAAGGGGAAGGGTGAATATAACACACAAACAATTCACTCTGGCTAATCCAGAAGGGGAAGGGTGAATATAACACACAAACAATTCACTCTGGCTAATTTAGTAGCACTTTTTTTTTGGGGGGGGGGGGGTAGTGTAACCCATGCAGACTGTGATCAGAAGTGAGGATTCAACCATAGAGCTGTGAAAGGTAGCATCCTTTTGACTGAGTCACTGTGATATTTGCTAAGTCTAAGGTGAACATTGAAAGTCCCATCTGGTGCAGATATGCTCCACTTGTAACACATGATAAAACTTCTATTTACCAGATGGCATGGATTTGGTCTTACCTTTAACAACTTGTAGTCCAATTTGTCACAAATATAGCCATAACTGTGTCAAACCATTGTCTTGTGTTATGCGGACAAATGAAGGTGACTTGAATTATGACAAAATGACCAGACCATCAGCATAAAGTATAGATGTATAGATAGATATCTATGGATAGATATCTAGATATTTTTTTAAATATGGGTTGAGGATATGCATAAGGAATTAATTAAAATGGTAAACAGTCGTGAAAATGCGGAACTTCAGAACATGTACTGCTTATGCTTTACTTCTGCAAATAATACGAGAAGCAGCTTAGTGCACTAGTACTCATGTCATACAGCTCATTTTAAAGTCATCCATAATTAATCAACTCAAAGACCTTGAACAGTCTCAAATACTTCTTTTGTAATTTCTCCTAGTCCCATCAATAATTCTCAATGAATGGCATGCAAACTCTGCTTTTCTTAAGTTGTATAATGATCTTGTCTTTTTACTGGCCAAGTCTTTTCCTGTACTTTCTCACCATGTTCATTATAATCAGTTAGCCTAGATGACTGCTAAAATGAAATGACATGCATTGTGATATAAACATTTCTCTCCCATTAAAAATGCATTCCTTAGAAAACTTTCATCTTGCAATTACCAAGGACGTTAAAGACCCAGTCATCATAATGACTTTATCATGTCTTGTCCTACAACCGAAATTATGGAAACAATATTGACATCTCTATTGGACCAGACCTGAAAATAAACTGCTTTTCTGTTAGCAAGGCTAAATGGCCAATTTCTCCATCAGTTATACTTCATAATATGTATAGGAACCCATTGTCTGTTTTTATAGGAACACAGAACTAGGAAACAGCCAGCAAAAGGCCAAGGTGGTATATGGAAGTGCCATTTCTCTATCTCTGTATTATACTTTCCTTGGGTAAAGATCATTATCACTTACACCAAATCCCTCTGTACTTCGTTTATTTTCATTCCGTGACCATTAGATACCTGCATTTTGCTCCTTCCCTTAACACTGTACTTTTATGGAATTCTATTGGATTCTATTTTTAATTGATTAATATTTATATTAATTTGCAAGGCTTTTTTAGCATTTGCTCTTACTTACAAAAACTTACTATGCACATTAAATGAAAAAATAATGGTGTGTAAAAAATAATTAGCCTTGATATCTCCTGAGCTGGTCTCTTCTGTCAGAGAAATAAATCTTAGTTCACTTGTATATTTGAACCACTAAGAGTAAAAAAATCTGAAAGAATTATAATCATCAGATCTATCTGCATGAAGAGCCTTCTAGAAGGAAATAATATTTTAAGGGGCTATATACTAAACAGTAATCGGAAAATTGTATCCTAAAGTCAGATGCCTTTAGTCTTTTTCTTCCCAGCTCCCATATCGCGAACTTCATATCATATGTTCAAAAGCAACCATCTTGGCATCTCATCTACCTTGTTCTCCTCCATCAGAGTTCAAGTTTTAAAGCATATCTCGGTACAAAGTTAATAAATTCCTTTGGGGTGTTTAATGACATGGCTCTATACAGAATGACAGTCTTCCCCCTAAATATATGAAGTCAGCTTTCATTTAAGTGAGTATTTCCATTGTTCTGGTGAAAAATGTCTTCTTCTCCAACTCCACGGTATATGTAAATAAAACATTGACAATGGCCTCCGGATGACCAGAGTTCAAATAGCATCCATGGAAGAGCCAGCTACAAGTAGATAGGAAGGAGCAACAGACACCACCTCTCCCATTTTGAGGAGAGAGAGAGGCAGCTCCAGATGACTGATGGCCACCAAGCAAGTTGGAGTGTTTCATGATACCCAAAACATACAGGACCAGAGATACCGGTTTAGCTCTCCCAGACCAGTGATGATAACCCCCAATCAGTATGTAGTGGAAAGCATGAACATTTATTGGGAGGGTGTAGGAGCACCCATTGTGATGTATATGATCACATTTTCCTCCAGGGATGAGGCTGGGGCCTCAATAGAAACATGCACATTGCCAGGATGCTACCATGGATCATCATCACTCTAACTAGCTCTCACCATCATGCTGCAGATACCCAGTACATTGGAATGCATGGGATCAAGACTAATATGGGTTGGCAGTCAGCTGGCATGGTGGCAAAATGCAATAAATAAATAAATAAATAAATGTTAATAGTAGTTGCTTTCTATTGACTAAAGAAATTTCCTCATATGGTTTCTCCTTCCATAATGGTGAATAAGAAACTATAGATCAAATTATTGCCCCATCTCTACCTGGTCCTGTCACTCAAATACTTGAAAAGTGGTACATATACAACTATCTGACAATCCAAAAGGTCACAACTTAATAACCAACATACAGCATGAATTCTGAAGAGGATACATCAACAAAACTGGAATAGTGCAGCACACAAACCATTTTCTGTCAGCCATGGAAAAGTGGAAGTTCAGTGGGATGCCAGTTTTAGCTTAAGGAAAGACTTTGATACGATATCATGGGTCTACTTCAGAAGATCGGCAGACCATTTGATCAACATTCATTTGGTCGACAGACCATTTGGTCGACAACCAGTATTCAATGCACTTAACAGGGATGTGCCCCCCTCCCCAATGTTGTGCGACTCTGGAGTTGATATATATAGTTATGGGGTGTGGGGGGCAAAGCCCCCACATTGGGGGGTGTGGGGGTGAAGGCCCCCACCTATTTCCATTTAAAACATGAAAATACAACAAAAACTACACATTTTAAATGAAAATAGGTGGGGGCCTTCGCCCTCCCACACCCCCCAATGTGGGGGGATGTGTCCCCCACACCCCCCTAAACTATATATATCAACTCCAGGGTCGCACAACATTGAGGAGGGGGGCAATTCCCAGGTTTTTGCCTTGAAATCTGGTTGTCGACCAAATGGTCTGTTGACCAAATGAATGTCAATCAAATGGTCTGTCGATCTTATGAAGTAGACCCGATATCACACCTCTTAGTCACAGACCTATTCAGCATAGTCTCATTATTAACTAGCAAAGAGTTAACTCACTGATATACAGTTTGAGGAAAAATTGAGGACTAATATTTTAGGATCAGGAATGGTAATGTGTATTACTCACCCTCGGCTCTCTCCTGGGACCACTATCATTCAAGTGTTGTAAAATCTGCTCATGAAATTAGATGCAAATGACATTGCACTGTTGTGTACATGTACCCATATCAATTAAAAGGAAGGAAAATGCCTTTAATCTATCTGCTTGATCTAAGAATTTCAGCTCACTCATTAAATCTTAATACTGTCAATACCAAGTCCATGTGGTTTGCCAGCACAAAGTCCACCTATTAGGACACTCCACCTCTACAAATTAATTATTGAACTAAAGTCCAGATTAAGCATGCATGCATATATTTCCAAGTATCTGGGGTTCTGTTTGACAATTCACTAAACTATGCAAAGCAGGTCTAAGTGTAAGTAAAAAAATCCATTCCAAAATGAAATTCCTTTGTCATTTAAGGGACTTCCTAATGCCTTCTCAAAGGCTAACACAACTGGAGGTTCCCTGACCCCCTCCATATAACATTGGAAACTCAATCCTCACCAAGATATGTCATTGTGATCTGTATAATCTCTCATAAATTGACAACCAAACTGCAAGTTTTGTACTTAAAGCACTATAAGAAACATACTACCACACTATACTAAAGCAGCCAGGCTGGATGTCCTTTCAGCTTAGTCTGTGTTTCCATAATTTTTTCTTTACTTTTAAAAAACATAAATTCACCAGCTCTTCTCGCCACTCTTTCGCCATGGCACCCACCTGAAAGGAACATGAGATTTTCTGTGGCCTCAAATTTAGCTGTCCTTTATACCACCATGAAAGCTGGTGAAAGAGCCTTAACTATCTACAGCCCCTGTCTCTGAAATACAGTTCCAATATGGACCAAACATATCAACAGAAAAATGACCTTCAGAAATTCCCACTGAGCACTTCTATTATACTTAAATATTTTCAGTATCTGTAACCCCGACAAGCAATGGGCAATTGTATATATGGAACCTGAGCAAAGTGAAATGCATTTACCCTTGTGCACTGTTCATTTTTGTGTCTTTTTCTGTGGTTCTAACAAGGTATTTCTATCAATGTACTGTTAAGTTATTTTCCACTAACCAAACTATATTCTATGTCTGTGCATGTTTATGAATGCTTGTTGCCATATATTTTCTTGTTACCGTGTATTAACATTAAGTGGGGTTTTTTGTATCATCTTTATGTGATGTTTTTTTTTTGTAATCTTAGCATCTCTTGTTGGAAATGGACCAATGGTTCAGGAAAACTACCCAGTTAACAAATGTAAATAAAAATAAATAAATGACATTTGGGGTGCTGGTGTCAAGCAAACACATAAAAACTGTACAGCAAATGAAGAAAGTGCCATGCTAACAGAATACTTCCCAACCTCTTAGCACAAGAAATCTAGACAAAGCCTAAAATAATGGGAGGAACAAAGGCCCCTAAAATAGGGACATATTTTAAATATTGCTCTTACAAACTTAGAAAGTCGGTAGAATAACAGGATTTGTGCTTTAGTGCATTTTCTGAAAGACATGGTCTGAAATTCAAAAGTATGTCACTATTTAGTGACCTCAATCATTAAGTGTTTTGCCAGAAAACCACAAATTTTATGAGGAACAGACCAAAAATATGTGGCAGAAATCTGAAGAATGACATAAAAACCTGGACAGTTGAGAGATATAAATAGTATTTTGAATTCTAGATGCATATATTGCATACCCATCCATAATGCTAAAGAATTACTGTGGCAAACCGAGAATAAAGCTACTGTGCAAACTGTTTTTTGAGTGTGAGCAAACATAGACCAAGGCAACCAATTAGAATGCGCATCCTGTAGTCATGCCAGTAACTGTATGCTAGTGTACATTTGTTTACCAGGAAAGTCCAACTGGAACAAAGCCCATTTTCAGTGCAGGCATCAGGAGAAATGCTCCAGATGCATGTCTTTGGAATGTGGGAGAAAACTGGAGCACCCAGAGGAAACCCACACGAATATATATATATATATATATATATATATATATATCTATATATATATATATATATATATATATATATATATATATATATATATATATATATATATATATATATATGGGTCTAGGACTAATGTGCAAACTGCCGTTTCACCGAATCTGAAATGGCCTGGCATACTTACGCGAAAGTGCTTTTCACCGAAGAAGCACTTTCGCAGAAGTATACCTGGAGGTAGAGGGAGTTGTGGGGGAGTGACTGTTGCGGAGATCGTACCACGGAGCGGTTAAGGGAATTTTTTCCTTATCCCCACTGTAGTGCAATCTTGGAGTGAGAAAAATAAAGCAAGGGGTGTGTGGGGGTGCAGGGCGGCTTGCCCCCCTGCATAAACGTTACTTTACTGTGTTTTCTTTTTTTTTTTTAAACACACTTTAGCGAAAGTGCTTTTTTGGTGAAAAGCGCTTTTGCAAAAGTGTGTTTGGTGATAATGGATTTGGACTTTTGATCTTTCGATCACACTCCCTGCTACTTAAATATATCAACTCCGAGACTGCACGCCGCAGAAGAAAATGGCAGCCATACCATTACGTGCTTCATGACTGATATATCCTTAGTCATGTTCCCTTTTAATTTCCTATACAACAATATAACTCATCTTAGTGTAGTAAAGTGCAATCCTGGAGTTGATATATTTAAGTAGCAGGGGGTATGGGGGTGCATCCCCCCATGGAGGTGCAGGGGGCTTGCCCCCTGCTAATAGTTGGAGTAAACTAATATGCTTTGTCTTTTATTTGTTTCCATATGTACTTCTGCTGGAGTATAGTAAGTGTTAGTATCCTGTAGTTTTTATTCAATATTATGAAATTCAGTATTTTGAGTTTTCAGTATTTTGATCTTTCAAGATTTTGGCTTCAGTATTTTGAATTTCAAGATGATGAAATTTCAAGATTTAGAAGCGGACCTACATATATATATATATATATATATATATATATATATATATATATGGCTCTACCTGACTACATCAACAGTTCAGAAGAGCGAAAACGACTTCACCGACGCCAGAAGATCGACAAGTCAGAAGACCGACAGAGGAAAACACCGACGCTGAGAACACTGAGATGGGGAAAGGATGTGTAAGTATGCAGTAGTGATGGACATTAGGGTGCAAGTAAGGTAAGTGTGCGATGTTGACGGTCTGTAGGGCTAGGGGTGGGATAAGTGAGTTAGGGTTAGGGTGCGGATTAGGTAAGGGTGCGAGTAAGGTAAGTGTGTGATGTTGACGGTCTGTAGGGATAGGGGTGGGATAAGTGAGTTAGGGTTAGGGCGCGGGTTAGTTAAGGGTGCAGTAGTGATATTTTTTGGGTTAGGGGCGGGTTAAGTGAGTTAGGGTTTGGGCGCGGGTTAGGTGAGTGTGCGATAGTGACGGACCTTAGGGTTAGGGTTTCGGTTAGGGTTGTAGATAGTTGTGTATGTAAGGGTTAGTGTTGGTTTGTAAGGATTTTGGTGTGCTTGTGTTGTGTGTGTGGTTTTTGGACAGGGGATTTGTTTTGTTTGTTGATTGTTGTTGTTGTTATGATGTGTCGAGTGTATGAGGTGTCGTGTTTGTGAACTGTCGATTATGTGGTGTCGGTGAAGTCGTTTTCGCTCTTCTGAACTGTCGATGTAGTCAGGTAGATCCATATATATATCTATATATATATATATATATATATATAGAGAGAGAGAGAGAGAGAGAGATACAGATATAGATAGAAATATATAGAATTGCTGAATCCCAAATACTTGGCTCTGTGTTGTATATGTAACCATAGTGTAGGCACTTCCTCAGTGTTTGTTTTTAATGGATCACAACTGTGACAATTGCTGGTAGGGAGAAGGAAAATACAATATCAATGTAGACTGCCTACATTCAATGGGTGTGTCAGGTTAGACTTATGAAGTTTTAGAGGTAATTTTGTCTAGCCTGGAAATGTAAGTAAGCAGCACACAACTCACATGTTCTGTTCATTAACATCCAATCTCCTTTTCATTTTTTGGCAACTGTATTTATATTATTTATATTTAATATGCTCACACATTTTAAGGACAAAGATACAGAATGACTTACAAACTGCACATCTGATATTACTGGTCAGATAAGACAAGAATGAACAATAAACACAGAGAGGTAAAACAGAGCTGCATATTTCCAAGCAATACTCATAAATGGTTGCATGATCACTCAGTGCACTACATCCAAAATTAATACATGGGTTTCATAGTACTGTTGGTGATATTGCAGTTGGTTGTATACAGAATGATATTAGTTCCCTGTTGCAAAGGTGTTGTGTGGCAAACAGGGATAAAGCAACCTTACTGTGTTCTGAAGGTTCATTGAAGTGAGAGTTCAAATCAAAACCTATGTATCAATATTTCAAGTGTGCTAACATTTTGTTGTGTCATGACTTTCTTTTTCCTCAGTTTCCTTTTCTTTTTTTTTTTTTTTTTTTTGGCCAATGTTTGCACAGTGTGTGGCTTAGTGCATATAAGTGAAATGAAGAAAAATGAATGCGAAGTTTGGTTGTTATTATCTCATTTGTGCAAAGATTAGCAGTGAGCAAACCTGGACTAGTGGTCAGGAAGCAGACAGAACATCTGCAGAACCCCTGTGGGTAGGGCATCTGTAAAAGGGCAAATGTCAAAAAGAATACATTGTTCCAATGTTTGCTTTCCTTTGTGCAATGTCACTTACCAGTGTTGTGCAGTGTTGCATGGCAGCTAGCAAGGTTCCCCAACACCTGCAGACAGGACTCAGACAATAATTGAAAACAGAAACATTCAATTAATTCTGCTTGGCAACACTCAAACAAGCTAAGTGGCGCTGCGAGGCTGTTAACACAGAGAACTTAAAAATTAGTAGGAAATTATGGAAATATCATGTTACTAGTCCTGTGGCAACAGGTGTAACTGTATAGTTGGAGTACAGATCGGCCTGGGTTCTAGCACAAGGTGTGCAAACAGTTTATTATCAAAAGGTGGAACGGAGAATCTTCACAGATGGAAACTCGAAACATGGAATTTTGCATTTCCATCTTCGTATTTGAAAATTTATATCAGCAAATGCACAGTGCATTCGCTAATATAAACTCGAAGTACTGTACTGAGATTGCAGTATAGTGCAGTGTGGGAAATTCATCCCATTCCTCACTGTAGTGCAATCTTGTAGGTGGAATATATAGTTAGCAGGGGGGTGTGGGGGAGCAGTCCCACACAGGGGGTGCAGGGGGGCTTGCCCAACTGCAAAAATGTAATGTTAGTTATAGGTGTTTCCATTACCTGAACTCCTATAGAGACCTCACATAATCTGTTTGGCAAAAATGTCGAATCTGCTGAATTTGTTCAGCTGATTCGACATTGTGCTGTGTTGTACATATTGACTTTTGTTTTTTATTTTTTCAGAGTGTCGAACGGAAAATATTTTTCCACTCGACATTTTAATAGTAAACCGTGCAAACTATTTTTACAGTTGATATAGCAATGAACTGAAAAATAGACAAGTGTTATTTCAACATTCTTGTGGCAACAGGTGTAAGCGTAGGAATGCCATACACATGGTCCTGAGTTTTAATACAGGATATTCTATACAGTTTTACTCTTGTTCTACTTCCAATTACATTCACTCTCATGTATAAGACTTTAGATAGTGGAGCTGATATAAATTATATGTATGAGGAATAAAACATTTCAGATGTAACCCGCAGTGGTGGTGTTGCGGTAGCGTTGTTACCTCACAGTCAGACGCTGTCCGGTTCGATTCTCAGCTAGAGCATCTTCTGCGTGGAGACGTGTGAATGGGCGCAACTTCGTTGATGGTTGTGCATCAGGGCTGGTAACTCGGCACGTAAAACTCAACTGCCAATCATTAGCGGACCGGAGTTCCGCTGTGGCGACCCCTAACCGGGAAAAGCTGAAAGACACAGCAACTGTGTTTTCAGATGTATGACTGAGGGTATACTGTCTACTATATTTCTGTAAGTATAATCCTGCTATCTTGACTTGCATGACCTTCGCAATTACATAACGGACAGACACAACTGGATCTATATATAAGAGTTTTGTCAGGTCACACACATACATGTGTAGATGAAAGATCAATGTTGTAGAAGAAAATTTTTTGACCCTTATGCCTAGGTTTGAATCCCACACTTTAAAAGTCAAATTTGCCAGTGTATAAAGCCAAAAACAAATGTGTCAGGTCATGACTTTTATGCCCCACTGCATGCCTGCAAACTTAATTCAACTAACAGTTACCTCCCAATATCCAATATATATTTCCAAGCTACATCATCAGACATCCCTCAAACTAAGACCAGGTGTAAGATTAACATTCCAATTTGAAGTATTTATTTCCTCCCTGATTGGCAGACTGCAGTGGTGGTGCTGCGGTAGCATTGTCACCTCACAGTAAGACGTTGTGCTGCTTGATTCTCAGCTAGAGCATCTTCTGTCTAGAGACATGCATGAATGGGCGTACCTACATTGACGGTTGTGTGTCAGGGCTGGCAACTCGGCACGTAAAAATCTACTGCCAATCATTAGCGGACCAGAGTTCTGCTGTGGCGACCCCTAACCGGGGAAAGCCAAAAGACACAACAACAGCATTTCATCCCTGATTGGCACTGCTGTGTGTCACTTAACATTGTGCAAACATGGTCGGTATCATTGCTTGGGTTTGTGGATTACCAGTAAACACAAAAACGGGAAGTGGTGGGCAAGAATCAGTTGCCATTGCCCTAAATCAGATATTAGATATAGCTGGCATTAGAGAAGAAGCTGCCCAGTTTAGGGCACAGAGGTGGTGTGTCCAGAAGTCCAGGTTATTTATTGGATTCCTGGTAATGTGCCACAGCCAAAGGCTTCTGAAGGGGGACTATTCTGACTCTCAGTACAAGTCTGAGGTGTGAAATACTTTGACTCAGGCTGTATCCAGTGCTATTGGAATCCCACACACTGGAGAAAAGTGTAGGCATCATTTATTGACCTACATAGGCATAATGGGAGATACCATCAACCACTGGTTGAATGAATTTCTGACTGAAGGCCTCCTACAGCTGTGTAAGTATAATCATAAGAGAGTACTTGTAGTAGTTAGAAAGCTAAACATAGGCAAAACTGGTATGCATAATGCTTTTCTGTTCTTTTCTGTTCATTCCCCAGCTAATTCCAAATGTGAGCTCAATAAACAGCCTTAAGTTCCTTGAATGGAGAGACTGAGGGAAGCAGGTAGTATGTATGTAGCACAAGAGAAGTGTTATTGCAGTTTTAAAAGTTAATGATATATTTTTAGGTTTATATACAGTTGTAGCAAACTGAGCATGCATATCCTAACTGTAAAAGCAAGTATGCAAAGTATGCATCTGTTACTTTGTAGCACAAGCCAACTTTAGGAGTCAAATATTAGACTGTAGACAGAGGTCATGGTTCAAAT
Source organism: Protopterus annectens (assembly GCF_019279795.1). NCBI lineage: Eukaryota > Metazoa > Chordata > Ceratodontiformes > Protopteridae > Protopterus > Protopterus annectens. The sequence continues at coordinate 618,682,948 of NC_056736.1, forward strand.
ACCATGAATCAGTGCTGCGGTAGCGTTGTCGCCTCACAGTAAGACGTTGTCCTGTTCGATTCTCAGATAGAGCATCTTCTGTGTGGAGACATGCGTGAATGGGCATACCTTCCTTGAAAGTTGTGTGTCAGGGCTGGCAACTCGGAATGTAAAAATTTACTGCCAATCATTAGCAGACCGGAGTTCTGCTGTGGTGACCCCTAACCGGGAAAAGCCGAAAAGACACAACAACAACACTGCTAACTGTAATCCATATAACTGGAACACACATATGTGCAATATATGCACATTTCAAGGAATACTGTCAGCAATCTGTAGTTAGAGCATGCATTTGTTAGAACATATACTTAAATGTCATACGTCTTATAAAATAGGTGTATAACTGTGTTTACTGATTGTATGTCACATATGATGGTACTAAATCTATCTCTTTTTTTCTCTCACCACAAACCTTATCTCACTTTTTTGTTTTGTATTATGTGTTATCAAAATGTATCTATGTCATCCATCTGTACCACATCACTAAATGCTCCACAGCACAGCAAGGTAGGCCATCCCCAGTGGATCAGCCTACCACCACTCCACCAGTTCCAGCATCAATGCCCAGTATGTCTGGGACCCAACCTGGCAGCAATGCCTTTGCTGTTCCTGCACTACTTTCACCTTTAGGTAGTACTGCTCCTGCAGCTGGTGCAATGGTACACCCTGGAAGCAGTGGTGGAGGTGGGGATTTCATCACCCGCCAGGGGATACCAGGGTTGGTGTGTAGGGTTGTGCACTGCACCACTGGTGTACACCTGCGCTGGATGTAGAGGCTGCTCTCCCTCATGATCCATATAAGGAGAAGATGTCAAGCACTCCAGCCACCAATGGAGTAAGGGGGCAGTGATGGCAGTCCAGTGGATGAGGAGTCAATTCTCACTGTCTCCAAGTATGATGGGCATGAGCCTGGGCTGTACCCTCCCTCACCGCGATCATGGTGTCGCCCAAATTTTTGTGTCCCTCACCATCTCTGTCTCTTGTCTTGTTTGGCTTGCTTGTTTGCATTTGCTTCCTCACCTGCCCAACTTACCTGACCTAGACATACCTATGCCTCTTACCCAGTGTTCCTCTCTTACCAAATTAAAAAAAAAATCGGGCACCTGTCCCACAAAAAAAAAAAAAAAAGAAAAAAATTGTCCCATACATAGCTCTCCATTTTGCATGCATGTCTTCTTGACACACTTGATTCTGTCATTTGGTCCAGTTGGCTATACAACATGATTTTGATGTCACCCCTTTCTTTGGAGGTGACAGTCCAAATTCAGCTAATATTCTACATACAGTATCAGTTTTTACTGTTGAAGAAATGTATAGCTGTGGTTCTTTCCTACTTCCCTACTGCACATTCCTGTATTGCTTTCCCTTTGTTCTTCACCCTGCTTGCTCCCATTTAACCAGTGTCCTGTCTACCCCATTTTAACAACTATAGTCTGGTGAAAAAATAGAATCATACACAACACATGTAAATAACAAAAAAAAACAATGGATCCCTTCACGTTTTGGTCTTTATGTTTGTGCAGAGTTTGGCAACAAGTACCAATACCAAGTGATGGTGAGTGGCTCTACAATGATGCAGTTACCTCAGCTCAATACCACTTAAATCCACTGCACTATGTCAACACACAGCAATACATATGCTATAAAGAATTGATGTCATTGCATTATCGCTGTTTAAAAGTATTAGACACTTGTATTAGAACTCAGTATCATCTGGGCTAAAAAAAAGAAATGTATCAGTGCATTTACACTTGCTGCCACAGAGTCAGCTGAGCATCAGGTGTGTTTCATACACTCAATACTGTCAGACTTTTAGTAATGCAATTTTCATTAGTGAACTGCTTAACTATGCGCAAACAGTGAAAATTATGGAAATGTGTTTTTGCATACACTTTGTCGACTGTCGCTCAAACCCGCAGCTCGCAGCTGTGTTATGCAAAACCAAATTTAACATGTATTAACTGCTGTTTACTGTCCATTTACTCTTTATGTCATGAAACTACATGTGGAAACTTAACAAAGTGAACTATATGTCACATATTTACAATGCAGCCATATGCTGCCTCCCCTCATGCACTACAACCCTGGTGTCTCGAGTGCTTTCTCACAATATATCAACTACACTACATAAATTAATTTACATAAGTGTGTATTACATACACTACCAGCCCCAATAACCCCCAACTGCTCTATAGCTCAATTCAAAAGTCTTCTAAAGTCACACTTAACCAAAACCTGGCTCTGCTCTTGCACAGGTCTTGGCTAGTTTAAAATAACAGTAATCTAGCAGCATACACCTTATCAATGTCCATTACTTTCTACTGAATGGAATAACTAATATATGCCTGTAATTGACTATGTATATATCTGCAGAAAATTTTTACATGAATCAAATAATTGCATATTGTATACGTCATCTGACATCTATCATTTACATACTTCAATTTTGTGAAAGCCATTCTGCAATGTCTACTTCATGTAAATAATTCCATCATTTTTGTATTGTATGGCTTGTAAATAATTACATTTTTTTTTTTTTGCATTTCATGGTTCATATTTTAGTGCCATATCCTATTTTTTTTGGTATTTGTCACCTTCTTTTGCACTCTTAAGCATTTTGTGCTTTTTCTGGAGATTTTCTCCCTGGGCCTCCACAAAAAATGGACCTGTGTCCAGCTGGACTTCCCTGTTAAACAAATGTAAAATAAAATAAATAAATAAAATCAATAAATCAATATCAAATGTGTAATATGCAATGCATGTCAATCTGGTAACATGCAGCACTAGAACTATCTTCACAGTTGAACATGCCTACACATCCATCAACTGACACTGGCAACTATTGACCCATAAGCCTAACCAGCCTTATCTGCAAGGCTATGGAGTCATGCACCTTATCCACAGGGACATAGGTAAACTTCAACACTCTTGACCAAGCCTATGTGGGTTTTGTCAAGGGTAGATCTTGCTTATTAAACCTAGTGTACTTCTTTGATAATGTCTCCAAAGCCCCAGATGAGGGAAAACAGGACATACTTCCTATCTTGATTTAGCCAAGATTTAAGTTTAACACAATCCCCATGTTAGGTATCATAGAGATACATTACTAGAGGGTAGCCAACTGGTTCATCAGAAGAATGCACAGTGTCAAAGTTGGGGATTCCACCTCCATCAGTAGACCAATTATAAGTGGAGTACCACAGAGATCTGTGCTGGGCCCTCTACTGTTTTGAAACTATTACTCTGAAATTCAGGTGAAGGTAGATGGACTGTGGCTTACCAAGTTTGCAGAGGACTGTCAACTGGGCACAATCATATAGAGTCTCCCAACGATGTTAACATATTACAAAAAGACCTGAGACAGACAAATGATTAATTCCAAGCTCACAGATTGAAATGCAAGAAGATGCCTGATTGTCCCCTTTGGCAAAAAGTAGCCTTGCTAATTATGTTATACATAGCACCCCTCTCAGCTCAAACTCAGTGGTGTGAGACTTGGGAATACAGTTTGAGAGCAATCTAAACTTCAAGCACTATATGTCCATTGTGGTAAGACACACATTCTACTTTGCCCACCTCATAACTAAGGGCATCTCATCCAAGACCAGGGAAGTCATGATAGATCTGCTGTACTCTTCCCTTATCAGACCACTAAGTGAGTACATTGGTCCCTTCTTTATGTACCTCAACAGACACCTGCAGCAACTGGAGACACCAAAGAGATTTCTCACCAAGAGAATCTAGGGCCATAAATGGGAAGACTGAAAGCCCCGTCACTGTACTCAGTATCATACAGGCTGCTCAGAGACAACCTGGGCCTAGCCTACAGAGCTGTCTGGGACCCTGCTCTAATGTACATGCTGGACATCTGCAAATCAAATGGGACAAAAATAGCTTGCTCCAGTGATCTCAACCTAGCCTGTGATATAAGCAGAAAACTCTGGAGAGCTAGATATTTCTCCCAATGATTGCCACTCCTCTGTATTAGGCTCCCCTGCATGTGAAGCAGTGAAGCTCAATGATCCTATACAAGCACAAATTTGACAACTGGATGGGTGATTATAAATTCACTCCAGTTGTAGTATCTATGTCCCTCATGGACAGGGCCAGTCTGTGCTGATCACAAAATTGCTCTGCTAACAATGAACATCTAACTATGCTCAATAAGGGTACTTAGGTTTTTACATTGCTAGGACTGTAAAGGTCCTAGGGTCATTAACCTCTGAGGAAACTATGAAGCTGTGAACCTATGCAGTCAAAACATCATCCCAGAAGAGCACACGTGTGTATTCTACAGATAACACTCCAATCCCATGAATTGGCAATATTTTAATACTTGCACATGCCTACACATCTATTTCATGTAGGCTTCCCAACATCTTCTCTCCTACTTCCAGTCCTGATGTTAACCACTATAACTTGGGCTGCAGCCTTGTGAAAGTCAGACTTGTGCCAAGGTACTTGCATAAATTACTGAGTTCTGTAGTCTGTGTACTTAGATAAGTAGAGGTTCTATTCTCCCTGCAGTCAGCTGGTGTGTGTGTGTGTGTGTGTGTGTGTGTGTGTGTGTGTGTGTGTGTGTGTGTGTGTGTGTGTGTGTGTGTGTTTACTTGCTTGACATTAGAGAGAGCCTTCTACACTAGCATGTGGGACAATGTTATTGCCATATTCACCTTACTAGACAGTGCTGATGTCATAAGCTATAAAGTGTTGTCTGAGACACTGCAAGCCAGACTTGAGCTGTGACTCTTGCCTTAATTACAGAGTTCTGTAGTCTATGTACCTAGATAGGTAAGGGTTCTATTCTCACTGCAGTCAACTGAGGTGTGTCTGTGCACTTGCTTGACATTTGAGAGAGCCTTTTACACCAGCATGTCAGACACTGTTATTGCCATATTCTTCTCACCAGACACTGCTGTCATCTGAGACACTGCATATCAGACTTGAGCTGCGGTGCTTTCCTTAAATACAGAGTTCTACAGTCTGTGTAATTAGATAGGTAGGAATTCTATTCTTACTGAAGTCAACTGGGGTGTGTGTGTACTTACTTGATATTAGAGAGCTCCTTTTACACCAGCATGTGGGACACTGTTATTGCCATATTCTCCTCACCAGACACTGCTGATGCCATCAGCTATAAAGTGCTGTTTGATACCCAACAAGTCAGATTTCAGCTGTGACACTTGTCCTAAATACAATATTTTGCAGTCTGTGTACTTAGATAGGTAAGGGCTCTATTCTTACTGCAGTCAACTGGGGTGTGTGTGTGCACTTGCTTGACATTAGAGAGAGCCTTTTACACCAGCATGTGAGACACTGTTAATTCCATATTATCCTCATCTGACACTGCTGATGTCATCAGCTGTATCTGGTTTGTGGATATGCACTATTCCCACCAGGGCAGGGTCAGTGACTTGCCTGGAAGCCAGGCAGAAGTCACTTCATCCTATAAGATACAGATTACAGTGACATGGCTTTCCTTCTATCCACATACATCATGGTATGATTTGTAGGCCCTCTGTCTTCTAGGTGAGAAACCCCTGTGGTCTCCCCAGCTGCAGCATGTGCCTTTTGAGGTACATACAAAAGAGAGCATTATACTCTATATTAGTGTTCTGATGATGTTCGTGTATAGTGCTGTAATTTAATACTCAGATCTGAATATGAAGGTGTGATTATAATGTGCACAACACAGGCTTTCAAAAACAGTGTGGATCCTTGGTGGTTGAAGTTCAGAGTGCTATGTAGGTGCATTCCCAGTGCTTGCATCACTGGGTTCAGTATAGCAGAACTGTTCTCAGTGCTGTAATTATCAGGGAATTCTCTTTGCAGAAGGACAAAATAAAGACCCATTAATTTATTTGTAGATTGTGTCGCTTTGTCACCAATAATTTGTCTGTGTTAGCCCCTCCTGTATTATGTTATCATCATAGGTGGACTTAGTGCTTGCACACAGTATGCCAGAATCAGGAAACGCGGTAAGCCAAAGGTAGTATACTTTAGCATGAACTGTTGAAAAATAGATTCCAATCAGTAAAGGGCTGAGCACAAATCCCTGGGGTATGTTAATAGTGACAGCTCTACTGATACAAGTTGAGTTACCAAATTTCACAGTATGTGTACTGTCAGTGAGCCAATTGGTTACCCATTTAGTGATGTAAGGGTTATTCCCCAGTTGGGAGTGTTTCTGAATGATACTTGTGTGGGAGACTGTGTTCAAACTCTAAGCCAGATCAGGATAGGCAGTATGCACTGTCTTACCTTCATCCAGGCCTTTCACGCAGAATCAATGGGCTGTGATAACCTCACAGATCACCTATCATGTGGCACATCACATACACCTTCTTGACATGGTTGAATACACACTTTAACACACCCTTCACACAGACTATGTTCTTGTAGAATGGTGCACATCAACATTCATCTGTCTGAGTTGGAGGGGAGACAGCACCCAATGCATACATGTATATACACATCCTGACTCTCCTCATCTGTGAGGTACACCAATGTCATCATGGATCTTTTCTAAATGGACACTAGTAATATCCCTGTTGTGTGCAACAAGCCTGTGTGAGTTGTTAATGCTGCACCATGTCTGTTATATCTGTTAGATATCCTCAAAGAGGTAACTGGGGGTATCCATGACAACTCTATCATCCTTTTGAACTTGACAAGTCCAAGGCATTTGACACACATCCACAGTGAGGTATTCACTCAACACTGTCAGATGTGGCCATAAACAGCTATATCATCAAGTGGGTAGACCACTGTATCACATATGTGACATCTAAATATGTTGAAATGTGTGAAGTGACCTATATCTCAGATTCAGTGATCAGGCCCATACATCATGGCTGTCTGCTAGACCCTTTCTTGTCCATTATTGAAGTGACAGGCATCACAGATGACATACACATCCTGTGTACAAAGAGCTGTCTGAAGGACTACAGATTGTGGGAAATCATTGACTCCAACTGTGATATTAGTATAATACAGACAGTATAAACCCAAAGAAAACATTGCTGCCACAGACATAACAACACCTGCAATGACACAAAAACATGGGGGGAATTTGGTACATCAGGAAAACAAACACACAACCCAAGTATAATGTAAACATCACACCCTATAATCAGACCAGTAGGTATGTGACTTGTGTCCTGGGTTAGATGGGAAGTGGAATGTCCACTGGCATGTAGTCACAGTGCTGACTACTTCCTTGTATGGAACAGAACTACTGAGTATGTTACACCAGATGCATGTGTGCTACCTGTTCCAGTGATCCACACAGTACATACATAGCTGTTTGACAACAGTACTGGCATGGGTAACATTTGTGACAGTGTGGATTGTGCCATACATATATGTCATGCACATACAGGTATAGCAGTGTCCCTCCTAACACCTCCACCAGAAGTTACAGTGCCCAGACAGTGTGCAGGATTACCTTCATGGAGTGTAGACAAGTCACAATAGTTGTTCAAGTGTGTTTGTGCAGAATCATCTCTGATCACTCGAAATCACATATGTCATGTCAGAGACATTGGAGTACTGGTGTTATTATTCTGAGATTGTCCATGATTGTGCTGTTTATTTTAATGTTGTTTATGAGCCTTTACCTGTGTCCCAATTGCTGGAGATCTTTCCTGAGATTACACTTGTGTTCAGGCAAATCAGTTTGCACAGCTTCATAATATGCACCCTACCCCAATTTTATTGATAGATGTCTTCTGCATTGTTCATGTAAGGATGCTTATCTCATACAGATATCTTCCCCATTGTTACGTCATCTTGTATGACAGTCACATAATACACATTTCACTGTGCAGTCTGTACTGTACCATATTGATATGTGATTGATGTTGCTGCTACAACTGTCTTCCATTGACTGCCCTTGTCTACTGTACATTAGGTTGTTTCACCTGTCATCTTTCCCTGCGTTCATTCCTGCAATTCATCTGTGTGTCCCTATTCTATACACACACTTCCCCTGAGTGTTTATTTGATATGGCAGTCCATGTACCCTTACAGATCATTTACATAACTTTAGTACAGAATGCCAGGAATGGGATTTCACAATAATCTGCACCATATACACTGTCCTGTACCATGTTTAGACCATATACATACCTATTATACCTCTCAACTGTTCATATTTTCACAGAATGTCCAGATTTTTTGCCTTATACATCTTTTGGTGTGTCCTTATAAAACCTGTGGTTTTCTGCCATATCACTGGAAATATCTCAGGACTGATGTCATGCAATAATTACATACATTTGAGTTTCAGATTTCAAATCCTTCAGAAAATGCATCTTCACACAAACTCCTTGTTATTCTAGCACATTTCTAAGTTTAAAAGAGAAAATGTGTAAAACTTCACCCTATATCTGGATCATTGCTCCCCCAGTATATTGTGCTTTGTGCAGATTTCTTGCACTAAGAGATTGAGAGCTATAAAACTATTATCTGTTAAGCCCTGGAGATCATTGTGGCATTCTGTGCAAAACTGCAAACCTTCTGTGCTGTGACTTAAACAAAATTGCAATGCATGTTGTCTTACATGGCTTTCTGGCTGGCACCACTGAGCCAGCCACGAAACTGCATTCATTTATATTTAAATGCGGTGCTCGGCATGAATAAGCAATGAGCTCTGCTGCTCACCTCGCATACCATCCACACATGTAAATTCCATGTAAGCTTTGCATGAAGCTTACATGAAGTTTACTGAATCACAGGGATTATTTAAGAAAGAAATTGCTTACTTTTCTTGAATAATGTCTTTGTATAATGGTGCTGTGGTGTTCTTCAGCATTGTTTCTGTATCCTGCTGCTTTCTTGATGTACTGTGCATGGCACGTGGATGTGACTTAGTTTCCCATGATTATGCAGTACATCAGTGCTTTGGAAAGCAAGCAACAGAGAAAGAAAGATTGCTGTTTTCTTTGGGGGAGGGGCAAAAGTAAAGTTTGAAATACAGACAGTTAAGAGGTATGAGAAAAACAGTGCAGAAATACAAAAAAAATCAGGTACGTTTCTTTAGTTTTGTATAATGAGCTGTACCTGATTTTCCTTGTATTTTCTCTGCTCTCCATATGTACCTCTCAACTTCTTAGCTCATGAAAACTGGAAATCCTTAGCATATATTAATAGAAGAAAGTCCAAGCAACCAAACATTTTTCTATTGGTATATGCTTGATTTACAACTGGCATGCTTGTTGGGCTGATGAATCAGCATGCAAATTTTTGAATGTTAATGACCTGTCATTGTATAATAATTTTTTTTTTCCTCTGCCAGCTGTTGTGAGCTATTTAGCTCTTTTGATATGTTTTACTGTAAATGGCATATTTTGCACTGAAACCTAGTTCTTTTCTAGTATTATTTATCTGTTTATTTTATATTGCATTCACTTTTTGATAGAGATGCTGTAATCCTAGAGATGGTTAAATTGTATGTTCCTTTGTAGGGGGTGGGGGGGAGCAAGGGTCCTTTTTATTGCATATGTCTGCCCTATCCTCTATTTTATCTGTTCTTTGACATTTTTCTCCTCTACTCTGTTAGGGACTTCTCAACTCCCCCATCACTCACAATTTTTTTGTTTATTTTTTTTTCTTTTCTATTCTACACATAGGTTCATAGGTGTGCACTAGACTAATGGCCCTGGAGCCTTTACAAGCCTAGCTCATAGGATTACCCTGGAATCGTGCCACCCGACCTTAGTTCCCAGTGCCTCTATCAAGCAGAGCCACTGGAGTGATCCCCAGAGTGAACTTTTTATTACCCATGCACTCATCAAGATTTCTCTTGAAGAGGAACAGTGAGGTGCTCTGCTTGACATGTATGGGAAGTCTATTCCAGAGGATGGGCAGTCTCTGGGTGAGAAACCTGCCCCTCCAGCATGTTCTGTTGATTGTGGTAATGAGGTTGAGGTCTCTGGAGCGTGTAGTGATGATGAATTGGGATTTCTTTAGATGTAGCATTTCTAACAGAGCTGGGTCAGACATGGCTTTGTAAGTCAAGCAGAGATCGCCTCTAAGTAGGCAATATGAGACAGAGAATAGCTGGAGTCTTTTGAGTCTGTCTGTGTAGGACATATGTTTAATGCCTAGGATCCTCTTCGTGAGGTACTTTGGTGGCCTCTCCAGCTGTTGCAGGTGTCTAGTGAGGTACATGCCAAATGGGACATTATACTCAATGATTGGTCTAATGAGGGAAGAGTAGAGAGAGAGATGATAACCTCTTTCTTCCAGAATGCAAAACCCTTGGTAATGAGATGTGCCACATAGATGGACTTTCTGACCACAGTGGCAATGTGGTGGTCGAAGGAGAGATTGCTGACAAACTGCATCCCCATGTCTCTTATAATGCCTTCAGTGTTCAGTGGGCTCCTATCAATCTGGTATATAGTAGGAACTGACTTTTTACCAAAAGGGATAATGATGCATTTTTTGGCATTAAGCTTAAGGCCATTATTTCGACACCAGTCATTGGTCTTGGTGAGGCCTTTCTGTAGGATGTCTGCATCACTTGGGAAGTTAATACTGGCTTGCAGTCATCTGTGAAATTGGTCAGCCAGAGTCTCTTTGTGTTGGGCTGGACTTCTGAGAAATAGATGCTAAACAGAAAAGGTCCCAGGACCGATCCCTGTAGGATTCCACTCATGACTGGTCAGCAGTCTGAATTGGAGTCCGCTACTTTCCCACTGCATGTTCTATCTGTGACCCAATTGGCAACCCACCTAGTGATATAGGGATTGATGCCAAGTTTGGTGAGTTTATCAATAAATCCTGAGTGAGGAATGGTATCAAAAGCCTTGGCCATACCGAGGTGGGCTGTATGCACTGCCTTACCTTCATCCACAGCCCTGGTGACTGACTCAAAGAAGTCAACCAGGTTGAGGAAGCATGATCTCCCTTTCAAAAAGCCAAATTGCGTTGGATCTTGAGTTTGGAGATTTCCTATATCTTTGTTAATCAGGTCCATGATGATGCGGTCCATAGCTTTACATATCAGAATTGTCAGGCTAATGGGGCGTGAATTCGCAGGATCTGTATTCACTCATTGTAGCTCTCAGACTCTCCCCTTATCTTTTTATAGAGTATGCCATATATTAATACAAGGCTGTATTATTTAATGATCCTGGGCATTCATATGTTTAGCTTATTTAAATGTAGACACTTTTTATCTCCTTTAGTGATTGATTCCTTCTACCCATGGATCCAGCATCATTGTGAAACTTAAAGTTGGATGACGCTTTGAAGGGGCTTGTTCTATATCCTTGTTTCCAGTTCTCTGACTGTGGTCTAAGCAAGAAAATGTAATATATTAAAGAGACATCAGTTAGTACAACGGATCTTATCTTGCAAGGTGATAGTGTAATTTCTTGTGTAATCATTAGCTGCAGCCCTTGAATGATCTATTGTACTATACTACATCTTTCATTTTATTTTATTTTATTGTATTTTATTTTTAATTTTGTTTTTATATTGCAAGTTGGTGCTGGATAGGCTTGCTGATTAATTGACCCTTTTCAGCCATGAAGTTCACAGAGCATACACTTGTATAAAGAAAGAAGGATCATATAATAATGCATGTTACGTAAGCACACATGGAATCCTAGCAGAAATTATGACAAAAGGTATGTACATCATATATATGCATTCTTCATGTCCATGAAGAAAAGAAAAACAGAAAAAAAATTGTCTATGTTACATAAGCATGTATGGAGTGCTAGACCAGGAAGTAGCAACATGTATTCTAATCACTTGTTTATACTGTTTACAGAAGCAAGCTTTATTTTTGTCAAGGTAGGCATAAGAGTTCATAGTTATCTTGTTCTCATCAGCGGTTACATTCTGTACAGAAAGTTAGAAGGAATGTCACAGGTGTATCTCAATAACATTTGCTAGCACTCTGTTGCTGAACTTGCTCTTTCAGTTTTGATTTAAAGGCCTGGAGAGTTTTCTGAGATGTGACTTCTTTCTCTAACATTTCTACATTACAGGCATTTCCATACTCCACACAGTTAACCTGTTTGGAGTTACTAGTGAAACTTTTTGTCATCTGTCACTCCCCTCTCCCACCTGTAGACAGCAGCAGTAAAGTGGAAAGCTTGTAAGTTGATATCACAGTCTATAAACTTTTGAAGTATTGTTTGCCACCACATTTTGGTGACAGCAAAACCTCTAGCGTACTATAATATTATTATTTAAAACTTTTTGTCTGCAATATACTATCTCTCTTTCCTCTTCAAAAAAGTATCTTTCTCACCTCAACTCTATCCTTACCAATGCAAAACTCACCTTCTTCACCACTCTTGCTGCCTGTCCCATTTAAATCCCTATTTCCCCCTTCATCAGTCTCTCTCCCCAGCCCCCCAGTCTTTACTGTTTCTTCCTGTTGTGTACAAAGGTGAACATCATTCTGTTCTTGCATCTTCTTCCCCTCCCCCAACATTTATTCACTCTTCATTTTCTGGTGACTTCCTGTGTGGACTTGACAATGCTAGCATATTCAGCTTCCTATTATATTATTGGTTCACTCATCATGATAAATAAATGTAAGTTTTATTTGGAAAAGTGAAATTTTATCTTAGATATTGCTGAAAATGTGCTTCTACATCCACTCTGATCTATATAAAAAACTCCAAGTTGCAAAACTGTTGGAAAAGGGGTGAAACATGCATTTTAAAACTAATTATCATTTTGAGTAACAGCCATAATAACTTGTGACACTGTCTCTTGGTAGAATTCCACCATATTCTACTATTTTTTTCTTTCATTTCTAGGATGACAAAAAGCGTCATTGTATATATTGTCCCTATAATAAATTAATTCAAAAGTGAGAGCTACTGTGTTTGGATACTTAAAATTTCTTAGTATGCAAAGTAATAAAAGTACACTAACAATTGCATCCATGCCTTATCTGAGGCCTTTTTCATATTTTATACAACTCCTCTATCTCTCCACCCTTTCTGGCATCTGCTTCTTCTCCTTTACAAATACAAACTTAGCCAGTTGTCCTACGACAGTTCCTTCAGCAGTGCATTATCATTAATGATGCAATCTGCCTGGGAGGTTCCACTACATAAATAGATTTATACACAAAACATTCTTTCTTGAGGTCTACAACAGATTACATACACCTCTATTCCAAAATTTTTCAGCAACTTTATTTCCTAGACTTTTTCAGAGCAAAACGGCCACACCAAGCTGCAGTAAAGTTCATCTCCATCCTCTACCTCTCCTTTTCTGTTTTCCCCACTTTATCACATCTCAGCTTCAATATACACCTTTATTTCTCCACCCCAATACTGCAAAAATGTCTCATTTGCCTTTACATTTCATCTTTACACATAATCTTCCTTTCCTTACATCTATATTTGTCTCTGCAACCCTACATGATAGTCCAATTTCCCTTCCTCAGTAGCTAAAATCCACTTTTGTATCTCTTCCCCTTGTCTTGAAACTGAAACTGGTAACTGTGTTATATCCAAGCACCTCTATCACTCCGGTTAGTCCAGTGTAACAACTTATTTATTCAGTTTATCTTCTACTGCATTCTTACATACCCTCTCCATCTCCTCTGACTGCTCATATCACTGATCAATAAAGTACAAGATTATTAAAACCAACAGCAATTTGCATCCGTGTTATCCAGGACATATTGGTTGCATATTTACTACCACCTCTTCATGTAATTATAGTCTTTCACTCATAGGTTCATAGGTAGGTCCTAGGCTATTGGCCCTAGGGCCTATATAAGCCTAGCCAAATGGTACCCTGGCTTTCGCCACCCAAGAAAACTATTTTCCTGTGCCTCTGTCAAGCAGAGCCACAGAAGTGATCCCCGGGGTGAATTTCCTATCTCCCATCCAATCATCAAGATTTTTCTTGAAGTGTGCTAATGAGGAGCTTTGTTTGCTATAGATAGGTAGTTTGTTCCAGAGTATGAGAAGTCTCTGGGACAGAAATCTATCCCTCCAGCATGTTCTGTTTATTGTGGTGACAAGGTTTAGGTCCCTAGAGTGTGTAGCTTGGATGGATTATGATTTCTTTACGTGGAGCATGTCCAACTGTTTTGGGTTTGACATAGCTTTGTATGTTAGGCAGAGATCGCCTCTGAGTAGGCGATATGCAACAGAGTAAAGCTGAGACGGTCTGCATAGGGCATCTGCTTGAGGCTGGTAATCTTCTTTGTGAGGTATTTCTGTGGCCTTTCCAGTTGTTGTAGATGTCTTGTGAGGTACATACCAGAAAGGGGTGTTGTACTCTATAATGGGTCTATTGAGTAATGAGTAGAGGGGAACAATTACCGCTTTTTTCCTGGATGAGAAACCTTTTGTGATGAGGTGTGCCACGTAGAAGGATTTCCTGACTACTGTAGCGATGTGATTATCAGAGGAGAGACTACTGTCCACCTGTGTCCCAAGGTCTCTTATCACACTTTCGGTGTTAAGTAGACTACCGCCTATGTGGTAGTTCATGTGTACAGAGGTTTTACCAAAAGGGATGACAATGCACTTTTTGGCATTGAGCATGAGACCATGGCTTTGACACCAGGCATCTGTCTCAGTGAGGCCCTTTTGTAGGATGTCACCATCGTTAAGAGTTTTGATTATGGCTCCTAGTTTGCAGTCATCTGTAAACTTTGTTAGCCAAAGACCTTCTGTGTTAGCCTGTACTTCAGAGAAGTAGATACCAAGCAGGAGAGGACCTAGGACTGAACCCTGTGGTACTCCACTTTTCATTGGTCTGAAGTTGGATTTAGAGTCTGCTACTTTCACACTGTGGGTTCTGTCAGTGAGACAGTTGGCAACCCATCCTGTGACATAGGATTTTAAACCTAGTTTAGTGAGTTTGTCTATAATTCCAGAGTGGGGGATGGTGTCAAAAGCCTTGGCGAGATCTAAATAGGCTGTGTGAACCACCTTACTATCATCTACGGCTTTGGTGACTGCTTCAAAGAAGTCTATCAGGTTTAGGTGACATGATCTGCTTTTACAAACTCGAAATGGGTAGGGTCCAGAGTTTGGAGATTACCAATGTCATTGTTTATAAGTTCCATGATGATACGCTCCATAGCCTTGCAGACCAGGCTTGTCAGGCTAATGGCTATCTCACTTTGTACAGCATTGGATTCTCTTATATTAGTGTTACAAATGGCCTTTTTTCTTTTTTTTTTGTATTAATGATATTCCTCTGTATTATTATTTGCTACATTGAGATCTATTATTGTGAATTGTTCTATGATTTTATTAAGTACATGTGGAGCGTTTCTCCCCAGGCCTCTGCTGAAAAAGAACCTGTGTCCAGTCAGACTTTCCCAGTAAACAAATGTAAAATAAATAAATAAATATATTTTATAAGATCCATAATATCATGTGTTTGGATGAAATCTACAGATACACACATAAGATCAGATAACCAAGATTTTGCATCAAAATTGTCATTATGCCATGATACCCCCTCCTACATTTATTCTTTATGCAGATATTCTCCCCCCACACCACCTTATTTTTCTTTCTTTCCTCCTTTCTTTCTTCACTATGCTTCTGCATATCCCCAGTTTTACGTGCTCATCCTTGATTTTCATGTTCTTTCATGTACCTTATCTATCTTTGGTTTTCTTTTTTAGTCGTTGATCTTTCCTTCACTGATCTCCACATTCTTCTTCCTAATATCCAGTCTATCTACTAGTGAACTCATTCTTTCTTACCACTTACTCCCAAATACTCCTCATTTCATAAATCTCTACCACCACGTCATATTTACTCTAGCATCAATATGTCCCTCAAGGATCACAGTCTTTTTTTTTTTTAAGCAAGGAGCATCTTTATTAAATTAGCACTTATGACCTAGGCAATCCTACATTTACATAAATGAAAACAAACTATATTTACATAATCTTAGCTGCAAGCATTGCACATAGCAACCATATTGCCATAATTTTAGTTGCAAACAATATATATCACTTATACTCTACCCAATCATTATCAGTCAGACATTACATAGCTCATTCAAGTCCTGCCTTCTTTTAAACCTTATTCCTCCCCTTTATGTTTTGTTCCCGCAATTTCCATTTTCCTATGTAATTTGCTCCTACCCTTTTCTAAAGTTTTCTAAAGTCCCAGTTCCAGTTGTTTTATCTCCATTACTATAGTCACTACTTCTAGTACAATTGGGTTAGACTTTGATTTCCATTTTATAGCAACTGTTTTTTTTTTTTTTGGCTATCACCATAATTAGTCTCAGCAAGGCCTTACTCTGTGAAGGCAATTCCAATTTTGTATCATAGCTCAGAAAAATAATTTCCATAGATAGACCAATTTGTTCACCCAGTATCTTTGATGGAGTAATTTGCAGGGAATATTTAATGCCTGCCAACTCATTACACTCCCAGAAAATACATTCCTAATTGTCTCTTTCTTCCCTATCACACCTCTAAAATTTGCTGTCTACCTGAGGAAAAATTCTCTGGAGTCTACTTGTGGTATAAAAATACGTATGTAAACATTTACAATCCAAAATCCTAAACCTTCTAGATTTTGCTGCATATTTGGGAGACATAAATATATCCCCCATTATTTCCTTGTAAATTGTTTTTCCAATCTCAGTTTCCAATCCTTTCTAACCACCTCTCATTGATTCTTATAGTTATCATACAATATTTTATGTTCTACTAATTATTCCTTTTTTTCCTTTTAGATTCTTTTTCATCTTTCACAATGACTACACACCTCCCATTGATAGATGTCCCTTTCACTGCCAAACTATGTGCCCATTCAAAATCGACACTTATCTAATGACTACTTTACCAGTATTACTCCTTATCTATGCTCTTTGTCAGCGAATCCTCCCTCGACTAATTCTCCAGTCATCTTCTTAATTATTTTTATTTAATAAAAACATGTTTCATTTCCCCTGCACTCAGTCCTCCATATCTACAAATTATCAGCTAATCAATAGTTATCTGCAAAATGTGCACTTTATTTAATTTATTAAAACTGGAAACATTGTATCAGATTTAGCCCCCTTCTTATTACCCCCCCCCCTTTCTTTAAGAGTCTAGCTCAAGTGCAAAGTATGAAAATTTTGCATATAAATATTCAAAGCATTCATACTAAAGTAGACATAAGAGACACCTGGATCAACATTACAAACCAAAAACTATGTTCATTTTGGAAACTTGTCTCATATTTGGTAAACTCCTCTCTCAGTCTTCTGAGGATTAATGACTCTGCTGCATTACAACCAAGCAAATAGTATTAACCTTCCACACATGCTGAACAGCATTGCTAATAAGATATGCATGTGAAGAAGCCAGATTGCATGACAAGGAACCAATCATAATGGCCATGACACAGACCCACACTTACATAATGGTTATCCACTTTGCAGCCACATCAAAATGCAAGCAGGTGATGAGGACCAGAGCCTAGATGGCCAACTGAGAGCAGTGAATTTTGAGATGTCCATAAACTAATATAATAATATAGGAACATTTAATTATTTTCAAGTTTAAAACATCAGAAAACTATAGATAAACTACTAAACTACATAAATATCAATTTTGGTGGAGATATACAAACATTTTCCTGTCAAGTAACTTGGAATTATATTGAGTCACTGAATATGAACAACTCAATGAATTCTCATCCAGATGCTGCTTTAAAAAAGAATTGCAATTGATGACATCTACCTTACAGGGACTATATTTGAAGATGGATGGCTTTAAAAATGACTTGGAAAACCTCAAATTAAATTCTCAAAAACAGACTGATACTCTTAAACTATTACAGCAACACCATACAAAAATACAAATATAGAGACTTCTCTACATGACATTGAAGGGAGACTCAAAGAGGAAGAATTCCAAAAAGAAATTCTGCTTAAAAAGAATACATGATTGCTTAACAAAATAGATGACTTAGAAAACAGGGAAAGGAGAAACAACATAAAGATCTTTGGTCTGCCTGAAAACACTGAAGGTGAAGACATTATTTCATTCTTAACCTGGATTCCTGAAATTTTAGACTTGAAAGCAGAACTTTCATTTGGAATTGAAAGGGTGCATAGAGCACTGAAGAAACCTGCTTCTAACTACACAAATGCTCCACCTAGATCCATAGTTATAAAATTTATTTCATTTCTGGGCAAGGAACTAATATTAAAATCTGCTTGGAGAAAATCACCCTTAAAATACAATCAAAGCCTGATAAGGCTTGACAATGATTATTCTTCCAGAATACTAGAACAAAGGAGAAAAGTCTGGCCAATAATAAAACTGTTGAAATAAAATAACATTAAAGCACAGCTGACCTTTCCAGCCAAGATAAAAATAATTTTTGCCAATGAGATGAAAACTTTAATGACTTAGAAGAAGCTACTATATTCATCAAAATCAATAACATAGTGTATAACCCAGAAGAAATAGAATGGATGGTCCCTACTCTTAAAAGAATAAAAGAAACAAATCCTTGCACTGATGCTAGAAAGAAGAAACAAAAAACTGATTCCAAGATAGCTGTCCCAAAAAAATAACTCTTACAACTACATCTCTCAAAGTATCAACTGATATGGTACATCACTTGTCATCTGTTTTTATTTAAAAAAGGAGGGATTCTTAAACAACTGAGAAACAGTAATGATTTATTCAGAATGTTCAAAGAGTTCAATAATTCTTCACAACCAAAGGTAGGTCAAGATGGGTTACTATTTACATTGAATATAAGCCAAACAAAGCAACATATAATACAAACATAGAAGTTTTTATTCCCCTACTTGAACTCTTATCTTGTTCATTTTTAATTGATTTTACTTATAATAATTTAAGTAATTAATTAACTAATTCAACAAGGTACCATTCATCAGAGTCCAGACTCAAATGTAACAAATTAACATCATATATAATAGCAGTAACAGTAGAGTGTTTTAAAAAAATATACTGTCATGGAGACTAATGCCTTCTTCATTTAAAGTATGATTTAGAAATGTTAACACACAAACAAATCCTTTTCAGGATTACAAAGCACCTCGCAGCAATCAATAAATCCAGTAAATCATAGGTAATAAATAAATAAAGCCTTTTAATGTGAACGCTTTTGTTTACATGTATTAAATGAACTTCATCAGACAATAAAAGGTATGCAAGTGAACACTTAAATACAATTCTCAATAAATGACATCACAGTCCCACCATATAAAATAGTACCATGTGATTTTTAAATCCAATTTCTTACTTACTTAAATCAAATTTTGTCATAAAAACACCAAATATATAGTAAACTAATATATTTTACAAGAATACATGATATAAAAATATATAAATATATATAATGGTGTCTACTACTATCCATATATTTTATTCTAAATTCTATGTATCATCTCAATAATGATTTCAGTTTTAAGATACATTTCTGGGAGCAGTAGTCATTTAGTCCAGAATATGAATGTGCATTGAGTCATAGTTGCCATAAGAGCTCATGTTCTTCTAATTTCAAAGTCCACGGACCCCCCCCCCAATATTGAGTACCACCTGCTCAATGATCAGATATTTAAATTGATGGTTAGGTTCATCTATAATGTGCCTAGCCAGGACATTTGTGCTATTCTGTTTATTTATACTGTATTGATGCTCATATATTGGGGATGCACAAGCCAGTGCATTTCTTTGTGCCAGTCCCAAGCCTGGATAAATGGGGAGGGTTGCATCAGGAAGGGCATCTGGTGTAAAACTTGGCCAAATTATTCATGCAGACACCAGTAAATATTTACATACCGGATTGGTCGAGGCCCAGGTTAACAATGACCACCACCAGTACTGTTAGCCAACAGGATGCTGGTGGAAATTGGGCTACTGTTGGCCGAAGGAGGAGAGGAGATGGAAGGCATGGCTGAAGGCAGGAAGACAGGATAAAGGCTAGGACTGTGGTAGTGAGGATCAGAACTTTGAATATTGGTAGTATGACTGGTATAGGGAGAGAGCTAGCCAATATGATGGACAGAAGGAAGGTTGGTATATTGTGTGTGCAAGAGACCAGATGGAAGGGGAGTAAGGCGTATTGGAGGTGGGTTCAAATTGTTTTAATCATGGTGTGGATGGGATGAGAAATGGCGTAGGAGTTATCCTGAAGGAAGAGTATACTAAGAGTGTTTTGGAGGTGAAAAGAGTGTCGGATAGAGTGATGTTTATGAAGCTGGAAACTGATGGTGTAATGATGAATGTTGTTAGTGCATATGCTCCACAAGTTGGGTGTGCGATGGATGAGAAAGAAAAATTTTGGAGTGAGTTGGATGAAGTAGTGATGACTGTACCCAGGGTGAGAGAGTGGTGATTGGAGCATATTTCAATGGAAATGAGGAAGTGATGGGTAGGTATGGTGTTAAACAAAGGAATGCAGAATGGATTTTGCAAAAAGGATGGACATGGCTGTGGTGAATACGTATTTTAACAAGAGGGAGGAGCATAGGGTGACACACAAGAGAAGAGGAAGATGCACACAGGTGGATTATAGCTTATGTAGGAGGGCCAGTTTGAAGGAGATTGGAGACTGTAAAGTGGTGACCAGAGAAAGTGTATTTCAGCAGCATAGGATGGTGGTTTGTAAGATGACGCTGGTGATCAAGAAGAGGAGGAGGAGTGTGAGGGCAGCACCAAGGATCAAATGGTGGAAATTGAAAAAGGGTAATTGTGAGGTGGAGTTCAGGGAAAAGTTAAGACAGGCACTGGATGGCAGTGAAGAGTTACCAAATATCTGGGTAACTACAGCAAAGCTAGTAAGGGAGATGGCTAGAAAGATGCCTGGTATGACATCTGGACAGAGGAAGGACAACAAGGAGACATGATGGTGGAATGAGGAAGTGCAAGAGAGTATACAGAGAAAGAGGTTGGCAAAAAAGTGGGATTGTCAGAGAGATGAATAAAGTAGACAGAAGTATAAGGAGATGAGGTGCATGGCAAAGAGAGAGGTGGTGAAGGCTAAGGATAAGGCATATGAAGAGTTGTGTGAAAAGTTGGACACTAAGGAGGGAGAAAAGGACCTGTACCGATTGGCTAGACAGAGGGACCGAGCTAGGAAAGATGTGCAGTAGGTAAAGATGATATAGGATAATGAGGGAAACATACTTACAAGTGAGGAGAATGTGTTGAACAGATGGGAAGAGTATTTTGAGGGGTTGATGAATGAAGAGAATGAGAGGGAGAGAAGGATGGATGATGTGGGGATAGTGAATCATGAAGTGCAATGGATTAGCAATGAGGAAGTAAGGATAGCTATGAAGAGGATGAAGAATGGAAAGGATGTTAGTCCAGATGACATACCTGTGGAATTATGGAGTTGTTTAGGTGAAATGGCAGTGGAGTTTTTAACCAGATTGTTTAATGAAATTTTGTAAATTGAGAGGATGCCTGAGGAATGGAGTAAAAGTGTTTTGGTACTGATTTTTAAGAATAAGGGTGATGTGCAGAGCTGTATTAACTGCAGAGGGATTAAACTGATCAGTCACAGCATGGAGTTATGGGAAAGAGTAGTGGAAGCTAGGTTAAGAAGGGACGTGATGATTAGTGATCAGCAGTATGGTTTCATGCTGGTAAAGAGAACTACAGATGCGATGTTTGCTCTGAAAGTGTTGATGGAGAAGTACAGAGAAGTTCAAAAGGAGTTGCATTGTGTCTTTGAGACTTAGAGAAAGCATATGACAGGGTGCCTAGAGAGGAGTTGTGGTATTGTATGAGGAAGTCGGGAATGTCAGAGAAGTATGTAAGAGTGGTACAGGATATGTACAAGGGTAGTGTGACAGTGGTGAGGTCTGCGGTGGGAGTGATGGATGCGTTTAAGGTGGAGGTGGGTTTACATGAAGGATCAGCTCTGAGCCCTTTCTTATTTGCAATGGTGATGGACAGGTTGACAGACAAAATCAGACAGGAGTCCCTGTGGACTATGATGTTTGCAGATGACATTGTGATCTGTAGTGAGAGTAGAGAAAAAGTGGAGGAGACCCTGGAGAGATGGGGATGTGCTCTAGAGAGAAGAGGAATGAAGGTCAGCAGGACTAAGACAGAATATATGTGTGTAAATGAAAGGGGGGATAGAGGAATGGTGAGGATGCAGGGAATAGAGCTGGCTAAGGTGGATGAGTTTAAATACTTGGGATCAATAGTTCAGAGTAATGGTGAGTGTGGAAGAGAGGTGAAGAAGAGAGTACAGGCAGGATGGAGTGGGTGGAGAAGTGTGTCAGGAGTGATTTGTGACAGACGAGTATTAGTAAGAGTGGAAGGGAAGGTCTTCAAGAGGGTAGTGAGACCAGCTATGTTATATGGGTTGGAGACAGTGGCATTAACAAAAAGGCAGGAGTTAGAGCTGGATGTGGCAGAGTTAAAGATGTTAAGATTTGCACTGGGTGTGATGAGGGTGGACAGGATTAGGAATAAGTATATTAGAGGGTCAACCCAGGTTGGAAGGTTTGGAGACAAAGAGAGAGGCAAGATTACATTGGTTTGGACATGTGCTGAAGAAGGATGCTGAGTATATTGGGAAAAGGATGTTAAGGATGAAGCTACCTGGTAACAGGAAAAGAGGAAGGCCTAAGATAAGGTTTATGGATGTGGGGAGAGAAGACATGCAGGTGGTTGGTGTGACAGGGCAAGATGCAGAGGACAGGAAGAAATGGAAACAGATGATCCACTGTTGTGACCCCTAATGGGAACAGCCGAAAGATGATGATGATGATTGATGCTCATATATTCTTTGTTTGAAGTGTCTTTCTGTTTTCTCTACATAGAAACAAATGCATGATTGGCATTGCGCTAGGTAAACCACCCCCTTAGTGTTGCAATCATATCTACTTTCTAATGTATACTGTTCGTCCAAAACAGTAAAAGTTGTTGTCGGGATGAATTTACAGTAGGGGCATCTACCACATTTTTTCATGCCTTTGTTGGGTATGTAGGGTTTTAAGTTCCTTTCCAGGATAGATTTTATATTAGGCCCTCTTTGATATGTTATTTTAGGTTTAGCCATTAGTTTTAACCTAAGGGTTACATCTTCATTAATTAGGGCCCAATTTTTGTTTAA
The DNA here is from genome assembly GCF_019279795.1 of Protopterus annectens. Taxonomy (NCBI): domain Eukaryota; kingdom Metazoa; phylum Chordata; order Ceratodontiformes; family Protopteridae; genus Protopterus; species Protopterus annectens. The sequence continues at coordinate 618,706,062 of NC_056736.1, forward strand.
AATGCTTCTTAAAGCACTTGCATCCTAGGAGAAAGCTGTTATAAAGCTAACATTAAATTCATTCTCCACCCTGAGGTTTAAATTTATTATACTACTGTCCAGATCAATATTAACTTCAAAACTATTCCTATTCAAAATAGGTTTGAAGTATCCTGTCATCCTCTTCCTCTCTACTTCCATTAAGATTTTATCCAAGAAGTCAGGTGGATACCCCCGCTTAATGAACATATTCCTCAATGTTTGACATTCACTGTCAAAATCTTGGTTAAGTGAATTCATTTTGGCAGTTCTTACAAGCTCCCCTTCACCACAGTCCTCTTTTGATATATAGGGTGGTTGCTGGTAAAATGAAGAAAATTGTTGGAATATGTAGGTTTTCTATAAATTCAGGCTATATACCTACTATTAACATTATTTTTATTCAGCTTCACATCTAAGTAGGCCATCTCTTGTTTATCAAAGTGAAGCTTATGAAAGAGTTACTATTAATGAAGTGAATAGGGCACATCTTAAAATTTCTTCCATGAAAATCAAACCCCCACCTTTATCGGGTCACATGACCCGTATATTAAACAATTTTAATTCAATCAGGTCTTGCATTTGAGAGTATTGCAAATTGTCATATTGTTTATTACCTGATCTAGATAATACATCTCTAAAGGCCATTTCACAAAGCTTCTCAAAGATGCCCAAAGTTGCATGCAGTGGAGGGTTGAATAAACTAAAAATTCTAGGTTCACTTGTTGTTAATGATGTACTACCCATTAAAAAGTGCATGTTCAATTTCCACAAATATACTTTTAAAATGATTAGTGTCCTAGAAATGTCTGCCCTTTTTGTAGGAACAAAGGAGAGCCCATGTGCTAAAACCTCTATTAATGTATCTTAAAATTGAAATCATTATTGAGATTATACATAGAATATAGAATAAAATAGATGTATACTAGTAGACACCATTATATATATTTACATATTTTTATAATCCTGTGTTCTTGTAAAATAAATTAGTTTACTATATAATGGTGTTTTTATGACAAAATTTGATTTAAGTAAGTAAGAAATTGGATTTAAAAATCACATGGTACTATTTTATAGGGTTGGTCTGTGATGTCATTTATTGAGAATTGTATTTAAGTGTTCACTTGCATACATTTTATTGTCTGACAAAGTTCATTTAGTACATGTGAACGAAAGCGCTCACATTAAAAGGTTTTATTTATTTATTACCTACGATTTACTGGATTTATTGATTGCTACAATGTACCTTGTACTCCTGAAAGGGATTTGTGTGTATGATTTAGAAATGTCATGTATATCCTGGTTAAATAACAGTAGCAAGCTCTTAGTACAAATGTCACCATTATTCTATCTAAATGTAGTTAATATCAATTATGGCAGGTATCACAGCTACGAGTGCTGTTTGATCACTCCTGATATGGTGTACGTGGATGCAGTTGTGTCTGGCAGCTAATACAATTGTCATTATTATTCTGTATAAACATAATGAATATCAATTATGGCAGGTATCATAGCTTTGAGTGCTGTTTGATTAAGCCTGACATGGTGTATGTGGATGCAGCCATGTCTGGCAGCTGTTATATGTTGCCATTTTCGTCTCCGGGAAGCTGTGGGTTGTGGCTTGTGATCAAGGTTTACTGATGCTTGTGTATTAGGAAGAGACATTTGGTGTTATAGCCTGGATCCAGGGGTAGGGCTGGATAGAACTGTGATTTGGGATATTTTGTCAGAGAATGGTTTGTTTGTATGTCTGCTGAGTGAAGGGTGGGAGGGCTGGAGGAGTGTGTTGTCTCTTGTTGTGACGGCTTGTTGGGAGTTTTTTTTTTTTATCTGTTTGCTCTTTGTTCTTTTCCTGTCTGCTGCCTCCCTGAAAGGGAGGGAATTTAGCTTTGAAGTTGCAGTGAAATGAACCTTTGCTTCAGGTGCATCGCGAGCCTCTGGTATGCAGTACACAGACACACTAACAGAAACAGATGCTCCCAGGCTGCTATGGTAATGAAGACAGTGTGACAATAATGCTTAATGGCTCTAAGGAGCCTCCAAGATGATTCTCCGCAATGACATTTTTGGTTTAAAAAAAATATATATATATATATATATATATATATATATATATATATATATATATAATAAAAGGGCTGTTTTAAACCACATGTACACATATTGATGGTCTCCCAACAATTCATTTAGCTCAAGTTGATTCTTGATAAAACAAAAATAATAATAAGCACAATTTTATATTTAAAATGTATTTTGGTCCAAACACATTAAGGACTTACATAACAGTGGAAGTCTGAGTTATTGTGAAAGACTAAGAGAACTGGGTCTTGTGTGGTACCATTTGCAGTGGTCTGGGAGGTGAACTTGCGTGGCTGTGTTGGGCATATGGAGATAGCTGATTCTAAGGGTGTTTGGGGTTGCCGGGAAGTGCTAGAGAGTCATCAGATTTCCTTCATGGAAATATCTGTAGGAATGGAAAGTGTGTTGAGTGGTTCACTGGCAAAGTGGCCACTGCATGGAACAGGCTGGTAAAATGGAACAGGACAAATATTAGTTTGGATATTTTAAGAACAGCCTGGAAACACACCACATAAACTAGTGAATGATAATCTGACAAAAATGGATGGGCATTGTTGCCCATGCTTGAAGTACTGATATGTGTGTATGTAAGGATGGAAATATACTTATAACAAATAAGAAACTAGAAGGATCTCATAATTTAAAGTCTATGGACTTCATAAACATGCTTGGAATGAGCTAATAATAAGAATAAGCATTACAGCTTGTGGTCTCTCAAATAACTAAGCAACAGTAAAACTAAAACACACGCAATAGTTATGTAATGTATAATTTTAGTAAATCTAGACATAAAATATATAATCATCATATAAGATGAAGCAGTCTGCTGAATTTAGATATTAAAGACAGGATTTAATAGCATGGGCTTGTGTATAATAACACTACTGTCTTAATTTGTCATAAATGACATACTTTACATTGAACATCAAGGGGAAGCATGATGATTTTCTTATATAAGTAATCTAGCTTTCATGTGAATATTAATTGCTTATACAATAAGCAGACATTTATATTCTATTAGAATTCTGTCTAATCTACAATAGTACTATATATGTTCAAAATAATGTAAATATTGCTTATTCTTATTACAAATATTCTCCATATGATAATTCAATTTATAGAGCTCAGATGTTGTGGATTGTCAAGATATGAGTGATAGTCTGATGAACTTAAGTTTATCCATCAGATTAGGAATGATTTTCATTCCATGGCTAGTGTGGATCTTAATTTTGTTAACATTTATTAATTTAAATTTGTTATTTCACAAAAACATTTTTAGTATGCCTGACCAAAACATTACTTTATTGGTAAACACTCAACATATAAAACTGATAATTTCTTTTAAAAGCTCAAACATATACTTTATAGTTATCAAAGGAAAATGTTTAATAGTCACAATAAAACAAATAAATACATAGTCTAAACAACCTAGAATGGATTTCACTTTATTATCTTTAAATACCAATGGCTTAAACAAACCTAGCAAGTAATCAGATCTACTGAAATATTTAACACTGAACAAAGCACAAATTCTCTTCCATCAAGAAACTCATGTAAAAACAAATGACAATTACAAATGGAATCAAAAGGAATATATGATATTGGTGCATTCCACTTATAAGACAAAGACAAAAGGGGTAACAATTTTATGGAAACAAATGTGATTAACCCAGAAATAATTTATAACTATGAAGATAAAGAAGGCCTTATGGCATTAGTAATAGTTAAATATAATAATAGAATGTGGACCCTAGCCAATATATACTGGTTCCAAGGCATTGGAATAGGAACTGTTAAAAAACACTTTGATTTAATTTTCAATAATTATAAATGCAACTTAATATTAGGAGGAGACTTTAACTGTACATCTGATATTTCTGAAACTAATATTAGGAGGAGACTTTAACTGTACATCTGATATTTCTGAAACTACAAATAAAAGACCGCTGCTTACATCTGCTGTATCAAAACTTTAAACAAGTGGGTAGAATCATTTCATCTTGTAGATACTTTCAAATTTAAAGAAGATAAATCTTTGTTGTTTTCCCATCAAAATCACAGATTTGGTACCCAAACAAGAATAGATAAAATATTTGCTGCCCACAACTTACATTCTAAAATCATTAATTTCTCAATCACTCCCTGGCCCTTTTCACACCACAATTCATTGATACTAAAACTTCAAAATGGGTACAAACCATTAATCTTTAACTCCAGAATTCCAGAATATATAAGTAAATTAAAGAGTTCAAACCCTGGTTATTATCTGAATTACAGTTCTTCTTAGATATTAATTACACCACAGAGATAAAAAAATAATGATATGGGACACGTTAAAAGCTTACATATATGGCAAAACCCTAACTTGGTATAAAAAAAATCAGAGAATGGGATTCTGAATTATTGGATGTACAATCCAATTTTTTTCAGTAAAAGCTGAAAAAAATCAAAATAATTTGGAATTGAAAAAGAAAGTAGAAGTATTAAACAATAAATACAACAAAATTCTAACACATACAACTAGTTTAGCTTTAGAGAAACTAAAAATTAATACCTTGCCCACTTCTCCCAAATATCTACCTAATTTATCCACATGAATCAAAATACAATCAAAAGCTAACAACATTAAAAATATCTTCCATGAAAAGAAAGGGAAAAATGTCTCAGATATGGGTGACATTCTTAATGCCTATAGAAATCACTATATGGAACATTTCCAAAAAGAAAAAATATATATTGATCCTTGGATATGGGTGACATTCTTAATGCCTATAGAAATCACTATATGGAACATTTCCAAAAAGAAAAAATACATATTGATCAATTAAATCTAGATGAAAAATGTTCTAATGTAAAAAAGTACCAGAAAAATTAAAACTAGACTTGCAAGCACCCATATCCTACAAAGAAATTACAGATACAACAAAAGAGGGTAAAAATAATAAAGCTCCAGGTATAGATGGTATAATTATGGAAATATATAAACTTTTTCCTTCTAAGATACTATCCCTCTTCCATAAAACTCTATTAGAAATTCAGTCACAAGCTTTAATACCACCCTCTTGGAGATATTCCTTAATCACACCAATCCTAAAGGAAACAAATCCCCAAACCTCTGTACCTTATGTTGTTGTTGTATTTTTCGGCTTTTCCCAGTTAGGGGTCGCCACAGCGGAACTCCGGTCCGCTAATGATCGGCAGTAGATTTTTATGTACCAAGTTGCCAGCCCTGATGCACAACCTTCAATGAAGGTACGCCCATTCACGCATGTCTCCACACAGAAGATGCTTTAGCTGAGAATCGAACAGGACAACTTCTTTCTGTGAGGCGACAATGCTACCACAGCACCACCACCTCTATACCTTATATGATTATTAAATAATGACTATAAGATATTTATGACAATATTAACTAACAGAATGAAAATACCGCCATCAAAAACAATAAATAATGATCAAACTGGATTTATATATCATAGACACACACAACAATATTAAAAGGATAAGTTCTCTTATAGATTATGTTAATGAAGAAAATAAAGCAACACAATTGGCTTAGATATAGAGAAAGCCTTTGATTCCCTAAAGTGGGACTATTTATTTAAACTTCTGGTGTTTTTGAATTTCCTCCTTCCTTTGTTCATCAACTAAAGAATGTATATATATATATATATATATATATATATATATATATATATATATATATATATATATATATTTATATATATACAAATAATTTAGAGTATGTTAAGCTAGGTCTTTTCACCTCTTAATCTATACATATAACAATGGGTACTAAAAAGGATGTCCCATGTCACCAATTCTGTTTGCCTTGGCTATTGAAATATTGGCAGATTCAATACGTAACAATACAAAAATCAACAGAGTAGATGTTTATGAACAATACAATTCTAAAGTAATGCTCTTTGCTGAAGACATATTATTGACATTATCCAATACAAAAGAGACATTAGAATTAGATATTTTAATTGACACATTTTACAGGACTTTAGGACTCCATTTTAAAAAATGAAAATCAAATTTTTTATTTTTAAATAAAAAACAGAATTGCGGATGAAGGGGACTCACATCATAGGGAAACAAGAATCTACCTTACAATATCTAGGAATTGAGTTATGCAATGCTAATAATGAATTAGCCTAAAAAACTACAATAATATAACCAATGCAATTAAAATCTCTGTGGAAAAGTGGAACAAAATAATATTAACATTTGAAGATAGACTACAGTTAATAAAAATGGTTTTACTACCAAAGATTCTATATATAGCTTTGGCAATACAACTGTTACCAGAAAGGAATATACTCAAAGAAATACACTTATGCCTAATAAAATGTTTATGGTTTCCCAAAAGAAACAGCATAGCTTTAATACATCATATCAGACCATGGAAACAGGGGGACTAAACTTTCCTTATCTAGAAACATATATAAAAGCATCAATATCTAAAACAATCTCAGATTGGATAAGTCCAAATTATTCTGCAAATTGGAAAGAATTACTAACTGTAATATCAATAAATGAATTTGATTTACAAAAAAAGTTCAAATAACAGATAAAAACAATTTGTCATTACACATATTATGCATTAGTATGCAATATAACATAACTAAGCCCACCAAAACTCATATGATTAATTATTACATTGACTCATTTAGGAACATTATTAATGCAAATATAGATTTAAAAATCTGGTTTGATCTTTAACACCATTCATAGTTACAAAGAGCTATTTACATAAAATATACAGAGAAATAATTAATTACTGGGAACAGAAAGGATTTGTTCATAAGTTCATAGGTAGGTGCTAGGCTACCAGCCCAAGGGCCTAAGTAAGCCTTGCCAACAAAGTTCCCTGGCTTACGCCAACCCAAGAAAGTTAATTTCCTGTGCCCCTGTTGAGCAGAGCCAGAGAAGTGATCCCCAGGGTGTATTTCCTATTTCCCATCCACTCATCAAGATTTTTCTTCAAGAGTGTTAATGAGGAACTTTGCTTGACATAGATGGGTAGCCTGTTCCAGAGTATAAGAAGTGTCTGGGACAGGAATCTATCCTTCCAGCAAGTTCTGTTTATTGTGGTGACAAGGTTTAGGTCCCTAGAGCATGTAGCTCAGAGGGATTGGGATTTCTTTAGGTGTAACATGTCCAGCAGCTCTGGATTTGACATAGCTTTATATGTTAGGCAGAAATCACCTCGGAGTAGGCGATATGCTACAGAGTAAAGCTGGAGTTTTTTGAGATGATCAGTGTAGGGCATCTGTTTGAGGCCAGTAATTCTCTTTGTGAGGTACTTCTGTGGCCTTTCCAGCTGCTATAGATGTCTTGTGAGGTACATTCCAAAAGGAGCGTTGTACTCTATAATGGGTCTAATGAGTGTCGAGTAGAGGGGAACAATGATCTCTTTTTTTCTTGGATGAGAACCCTTTTGTGATGAGGTGTGCCATGTAGAAGGATTTCCTGTCTACTGTGGCAATGTGATTATCAAAGGCGAGACTGCTGTCCACCTGCCCCCCAAGGTCTCTTATCACACATTCGGTGTTAAGAAGACTGATGCCTATGTGGTAGTTCATGGGTACAGAGTTTTTACGAAAGGGGATAACAATGCAGTTTTTGACATTGAGCTTAAGGCCATGGCTCTGACACCAGGCATCTGTCTCAGTGAGGCCCCTCTGTAAGATGTCCACATCATTTGGGGACTGGACTATAGCTCCTAGTTTACAGTCATCTCCGAACATCATTAGCCAGAGGCTTTCTCTGTTAGCCTGTACTTCAGAAAAGTAGATACCAAACAGGAGAGGTCCCAAGACTGAACCCTGTGCTACTCCACTTGTCACTGGTTTGAAGTCAAATTTGGAGTCTGCAATTTTTACAGTGTGGGTTCTGTCAGTGAGCTAGTTGGCAACCCATCTTGTGACATAGCGATTTATACCTAGTTTAGTGAGTTTAGCTATAATTCCAGAATGGGGAATGGTGTCGAAAGCCTGGGCGAGGTCAAGATAGGCTGTGTGAACCACCTTACACATGTCTAGGGCTTTGGTGACTGCCTCAAAGAAGTCGACCAGGTTCAGGAGGCAAGATCTGCCTTTCACAAACCCGAACTGGGTGGGGTCTAGAGTTTGGAGGTTACCAATGTCCTTGTTTATGAATTCCATGATGATACGTTCCCTGGCCTTGCAGACCAGGCTCATCAGGCTAATAGGGTGATAGTTCCCAAGATCAATGGTGGCTCCCCCGTTGTGGAGTGGGAAAACTGTTGCTGTGCGCCATTCAGTGGGCACAAAGCCTGACATGAGGCTATGATTGAACATGGTGCTTAGATGGGGAGCCAGATTGTTCTGAAGTTCGTGTAAAACACAGCCTGGGATGTTGTCTGGTCCCTTGGATGCTGTGTTTTTGGCTTTAGAGAGTGCTGCTTTTACCTGTGAAGTTGTGATTACAGGGACTCTGCATTCTTCCTGTATAGATATGGGCCCTTTAGGGGGTGAGAGGGGGGTAAAGTTAGTACTGAACCTATCTGCCAGGATGTTGACAATATCAGTTGGTTCTGTAATTGTTGTGCCATTGTGCTGCAACTCAGTTTGTTGATTTCAATGTATCAAAGAACTAAAAGTTCTAGATATGCTGACATATTTGCAAGATTTATGCAGAATAATTAGTAATTCTTCATTTAAAGAAATACCTAAACTTACGAAATACCTATATGAAATCATATATAATAATTATGACATGGGAAATAGTATTTTGAAATGACAAGATATTGATAAATTTTAAAACAACACCCAAATCCTCCTATTGGAATTATATAACAAAAGGACACTCATTACAGCTAACCGAAAAAATCAAATCAAATATTTTATTATCAATAAAACATACATCCTTTACACAATACTGGAAATTTTTAATTGGAAATGATTGCACAGAGCATTCATAACTCCAGATAGAATTACTAAAATTAATTCTTCCATAAAGGGAATATGTTGGAAGTGTGAACAAATATACACTGCAGATTGGAATCACATTTTTTCGACTGTGTTAAAATTAAGCCATTCTGGAATGGTATTAAAAAATATTTACAAGCTTTATTTAATGGATGGTTTAACTTATCTAAAGCTCTAGTATTATTAAATGTGTACAAAGGTCCTCATATGAATGAGTCAAATATGTATCTAGTATGGACGATACTTGCAATCTCAAGGAAGTGTATAACAAAAAGATGGAATACAAATACAATACCGACTTTGGAAGACTTCTACAGCCTACTGAAGACCACAGCATTGTTGGAAATTAAAACTAAAGAATTAAGGATTCATCCTAAGCCATTTATTAAAAATCCATGGAAAAAGTCTTATCATTGAGTGACACTTTACAATAACTGATCAGATACACTCTGATAACTAGATTGTAATACCTATAAAGTAATTGTATATATATTGAGCTCTGTTATAGCGTCAGGCTGATGTAAATAGTGTAGATAGTTATTAAGATGTTATAGACAAATACTATGGAATTTATTCAACTGTATTTGAAAAATAAAAAATTTTTGAGAACAAAATGCAAGCAGGTGAGGTAAACAATAATGGTGCATGAGCAGCCCAGTAGTCGATGTGAGTGTGCACTCACAGTTGTTTAATGATGATGTAATCAACAGCAGCAAATACATGCAGTAATGTCTAATGGAAAGACAAGTAACACAGTTACTGAGGCTGAAGAATCCATGAAGACGGAGAACATGAAAGTACAAACAGAGTTGCGAAGCAAAACAATCGATGGAAAGGTAGGCCAAAGAAGGTCTTATGACAATACAACAGTTTTGAAGAATGTGAAATATAAGCCGGAGATGTGGGATGTGAAATAACAAAGTAACTTGATGGAACAGCATGCACCATACCTGACAACACTGGATTGTTAGCCATGGACCTTTACTATACCATGACTGTTAATAAAAAAGGAATATATTTTATCATGAGGTAGGTCAGTACAGCAATATTGTCCACATGCTATTATATTTACAGTGCACTGGCAAGGTGAGACACTGCAGAAGTCAGAGTACAAAGGCTCATAAAACACATACCTTGAAAATGTATTTCATGTGTGGATGAATTCCAAAACATAGAAAAAATCATGATAGCCCTCAAAGGAACTGAAATAAAAACAACCACATTAGAAAGTTTCATAGCACTGCATAAACAAGAGAAGCCATGGCTGCAGTCATATGACATAAAACATTTGTGTGAGAAATGTTGGAAATGTGATTGCAAACAGAAATTTATGAAACGGTACACAAGCCCGCAGTGTACGTGAAGCACACAAACAATTGTAATGACACAGTAAACATCATTGCATAAGTAAAGAGCTCCATTAAAGAAGTCAGGATAATGGCAGTAGTTGTGCTTTATTTCAAAATGATATGTGCATCAAAGCATATCTCAGTTGTGCAACTGTTTAATTAGCATCTGAACACTTATTGAATACTTTTAATACTGAAATGCATAAAACACTAAAACCAGTTAAAACAATTAAGTGCTTTCACCCAGGAATCTCCTGAGCTTCCTCAGAACAAATTTAACACAAAGTAAAAGCACTTTTAAAACAGTATGCCAAATTGCACAACCAATCACTGTTTAATAAGCACACCTCCAAGTTAACCCTTCAGATTCAAATAAAAGAATTTACGTGAATGTCACATTATATTATATAAATAAATATATCTAAATCTTTAAAATAGTATAAAAAACCTAGTTGGAATTTTGGTAGACCTCTAAATTTGAATAATAAATAATATTCATGCTTAACATTTTTATACATATTTATTTCTGTATTTTTTGTACTTTTTGCAATGTTATAACATCTATAACAAGCTTTTTATACTATTTTAAAGAGTCATATATATTTATTTATATAATATAATGTGACATTCACGTAAATTCTTTTATTTGAATCTGAAGGGTTAACTTGCAGGTGTGCTTATGAAATATGTGATTGGTTGTGCAATTTGGCATACTGTTTTAAAAGTGCTTTTACTTTGTGTTTAATTTGTTCTGAGGTAGCTCGGGAGATTCCTGGGTGAAAGCACTTAAATGTTTTAACTGGTGATGTCATTTATTGAGAATTGTATTTAAGTGTTCACTTGCATACCTTTTATTGTCTGAAGAAGTTCATTTACTACATGTAAACGAAAGTGATCACATTAAAAGGTTTTACGATTTACTGGATATATTGATTGCTACGAGGCGCCTAGTACTCCTGAAAAAGATTTGCATGTATGATTTAAAAATGTCATGTATATCCTGGTTAAATAACAGTAGCAAGCTCTTACTACAAATGTCATCATTATTCTGTCTAAATATAGTCAATATCAATTATGGCAGGTATCACAGCTATGAGTGCTGTTTGATCACTCCTGATATGGTGTGCGTGGATGCAGCTGTGTCTGGAAGCTAATACAAATGTCATTATTATTCTGTCTAAATATAATATCAATTATGGCAGGAATCATAGCCTTGAGTGCTGTTTGATTAAGTCTGACATGGTGTATATGGATGCAGCCATGTCTGGCAGCTGTTATATGTTGCCATTTTTGTCTCCGGGAAGCTGTGGGTTGTGGCTTGTGATCGAGGTTTACTGATGCTTGTGTATTAGGAAGAGACATTTGGTGTTTTAGCCTGAATCCAGGGGTAGGGGTGGATAGAACTGTGATTTGGGATATTTTGTCAGAGAATGGTTTGTTTGTACGTCTGCTGAGTGAAAGGTGGGAGGGCTGGAGGAGTGTGTTATCTATTGTTGTGGCGGCTTGTTGGAAGTTTTTTTTTTTTATCTGTTTGCTCTCTGTTCTTTTTCTGGCTGCTGCCTCCCTGAAAGGGTGGGAATTTAGGTTTGACATTGCAGGGAAATGAAGATTTGCTTTAGGTATATCACGAGCCTCTGGTATGTAGTACACAGACACACTAACAGAAACAGAAGCTCCCAGGTTGCTATAGTAATGAAGACAGTTTGACAATAATGCTTAATGGCTCCAAGGAGCCTTCAAGATGATTCTCAGCAATGACATTTTTGGTTTAAAAAAAAAATATATATATATATATACACACACATATATATATATATATATATATATATATATATATATATATATATATATATATAAAATACAAGGGCTGTTTTAAATCACATGTACACATATTTATGGTCTCCCAACACTTAATTTAGCTCATTAAGTTGATTCTTGATAAAACAAAAATAATAATAAGTGCAATTTTATATTTAAAATGTATTTTGGTCCAAACACATTAAGGACTTACATAAGAGTAGAAGTCTGAGTTATTGTGAAAGACTAAGAGAACTTGGTCTTGTGTGGTACCCTGTGCAGTGGTCTGAGAGGTGAACTTGCTTGGCTGTGTTTGGCATATGGGGATCGCTGATTCTAGGGGTGTTTTGGGGTTGCCACAAAGTGGTAGAGAGTCATCAGATTTCCTTCATGGAAATATCTGTAGGAATAGAAAGTGTGTTGAGGGGTTCACTGGCAGAGTGGCCACTGCATGGAACAGGCTGGTAAAATGGAACAGGACAAATATTAGTTTGGATATTTTAAGAACAGCCTGGAAACACACAACATAAACTAGTGAATGATAATCTGGCAAAAATGGATGGGCATTGTTGCCCATGCTTGAAGTACTAATATGTGTGTATGTAAGGATGGAAATATACTTATAACAAATAAGAAACTAGAAGGGTCTCATAATTTAAAGTCTATGGACTTTATAAGCATTACAGCTTGTGGTCTCTCAAATAACTAAGAAACTGTCAAAATAAAAACACACACAATAGTTATGTAATGTATGATTTTAGTAAATCTAGACATAAAATATATAATCATCATATAAGATGAAGCAGTTTGCTGAATTTAGATATTAAAGACAGGATTTAATAACATGGGCTTATGTATAATAACACTACTGTCTTAACTTGTCATAAATGACATACATTACATTGAACATCAAGGGGAAGCATGATGATTTTCTTATATAAGTAATCTAGCTTTTATGTGAATATTAATTGCTTATACAATAAGTAGACATTTATATTGTATTAGAATTCTGTCTAATCTACAATAGTACTATATATGTTCAAAATAATATAAATATTGCTTATTCTTATTACAAATATTCTCCATATGATAATTCAATTGATACAGCTCAGATGTTCTGTATTGTCAAGATATGAGTGATTGTCTGATGGACTTAGGTTTATCCATCAGATTAGGAATGATTTTCATTCCATGGCTAGTGTGGATCTTAGTTTTGTTAACATTTATTAATTTAAATTTGTTATTTCACAAAAATATTTTTAGCATGCCTGACCAAAACATTACTTTATTGGTAAACACTCAACATATAAAACTGATAATTTCCTTTAAAAGCTCAAACATATACTTTATAGTTATCAGAGGAAAATGTTTAATAGTCACAATAAAACAAATAAATACATAGTCTAAATAACCTAGTATGGATTTAACTTTATTATCTTTAAATATAAATGGCTTAAACAAACCTAGCAAGTGATCAAATCTACTGAAATATTTAACACTGAACAAAGCACAAATTGTCTTCCTTCAAGAAACTCATTTAAAAACAAATGACAATTACAAATGGAATCAAAAGGAATATATGATATTGGTGCATTCCACTTATAAGACAAAGACAAAAGGGCTAACAATTTTATGGAAAACAAATGTGATTTACCCAGAAATAATTTACAACTATGAAGATAAAGAAGACCTTATGGCATTAGTAATAGTTCAATATAATAATAGAATGTGGACCCTAGCCAATCTATACTGGTTCCCAGGCATTGGAACAGGAACTGTTAAAACACACTTTGATTTCATTTTCAATAATTATAAAGGCAACTTAATATTAGGAGAAGACTTTAACAGTATATTTGATATTTCTGAAACTACAAATAAAAGACCACTGCGTACATCTGCTGTATCAAAAACTTTAAACAAGTGGGTAGAATCATTTCATCTTGTAGATACTTTCAAATTTAAAGAAGATAAATCTTTGTTGTTTTCCCATCAAAATCACAGATTTGGTACCCAAACTAGAATAGATAAAATATTTGCTGCCCACGACTTACAGTCTAAAATCATTAATTTCTCAATCACTCCCTGGCAATTTTCAGACCTCAATTCATTGATACTAAAACTTCAAAATGGGTACAAACCATTAATCTTTAACTCCAGAATTCCAGAATTTATAACTAAAATTAAAGAGTTCAAACCCTGGTTATTATCTGAATTACAGATATTCTTAGATATTAATTACACCACAGAGATAAATAAAATAATGATATGGGACTCATTAAAAGCTTACATATATGGTAAAATCCTAGCTTGGTATAAAAAAAAATCAGAGAATGGGATTCTGAATTATTGGATGCACAATACAATTTTTTGTCAGTAAAAGCTGAAAAAAATCAAAATCATTTGGAGTTGAAAAAGAGAGTAGAAGTATTAAACAATAAATACAACAAAATTCTAACACATGAAACTAGTTTAGCTTTAGAAAAATTAAAAATAAATACCTTGGCCACTTCTCCCAAATATCTACATAATTTATCTACAAGAATCAAAATACAATCAAAAGATAACAACATTAAAAATATCTTCCATGAAAAGAAAGGGAAAAATGTCTCAGATATGGGTGACATTCTTGATGCCTATAGAAATCAATATATGGAACACTTCTGAAAAGAAATCATACATATTGATCAATTAAATGCAGATGAAAAATGTTCTAATGTAGAAAAGAAGCAGAAAAATTAAAACTAGATCTACAAGCACCCATATCTTACAAAGAAATTACAGATACATTAAAAGAGGGTAAAAGTAATAAAGCTCCAGGTATAGATTGTATAATTATGGAAATATATAAACTTTTTCTTTCTAAGATACTATCCCTCTTCCATAAAACTCTATTAAAAATTCAGTCACAAGCTTTAATACCACCCTCTTGGAGATATTCCTTAATCACACCAATCCTAAAGGAAAACAAATCCCCAAACTTCTGTACCTTATATGATTATTAAATAATGACTATAAGATATTTATGACAATATTAACTAACAGAATGAAAATACCGCCATCAAAAACAATAAATAATGATCAAACTGGATTTATATATCATAGACACACACAACAATATTAAAAGGATAATTTATCTTATAGATTATGTTAATAAAGAAAATAAAGAAACACAATTGGCTTAGAAATAGAGAGACCCCGGGATTCATGAACCTTGCGCCAGGCGCCAGCATAGCGTCGGCGTTATAACGCCAAATATGGCTGCTTAGCGATTCAGGTATGAATGAATTCCACGTGCACTACCGGCGTGCGCCGGACCGTCCCCGCCCCCGGCGTAGGCATGCAAAACACACTGTGTGCGGTATTGCACCATGCAAATGAGGGCAAATAGCGATCCACGAAGTGGCGCAGGCGTAGCGTAAGGGCACGGCAATGTAAACCAAAAAAAAACGGTTTACATTTACCCAAACATACCGGAGGAGTAACGGAAGGCTGTCAAAGTCAGGTATCATATAGGTGCAATATGCCAATGTGGAAAGGCACCGAGAATGTCCAAAGAAAATATGCACAAAATGTAAAAATGACATAAATGGCACGTACGTAGAAAGAACAGCAGACCCCCGGGATATGTGCACAGAAGTTGTAAAGCAATGAAATAATATGACAATGTCCGAAAAGAGCAGTAGAACACAAATCAGCTGCACAGCCACCACACACCATAGTATGTATGTAAAGCTGCAACCCCAGCGCAATGGTTGTCAAGGAGTGGTGGCGGTGTCCGCCGCCGTAACCAGGTATTAGTAGTCAATTCCATGCAAATGAGGCAGATAATAGTGAATCGCAAAAACGGCGCCAGCGTAAGGATGGAGCAACGGCGAGCGGTACTACACCGAGGAGTGGCCTACCCGAGATACATCTCAACCACAGAGGCGTGTGCCACTGTAGGAGGAAGGATATTGGAGGACAGCAAATCTGGGCTGTACAATGCACATCACAGCATCAGGACTGGCGTGTTAGGAAATAGATGCGCTGAGAGTACAGAATGCGCGTACAAATGCATGTGCACGAGGATGACTACGTTCCCTAAACCAGTCATGTGACGGCCTCACCGGCAACAACCAGGGATATAGGAAGGTAATGCGGAGAATACGAGGAAATGCGGAAGCAGTGTAAATGGATCCGTAACGAGCAATTAACACCAATCAATGCAGGAAGGGCAAACGCCGGCAGCTGATAAGTCTACATGCAGACTCCTGCAGAACGGGAAAGGGGAGGCATATGAGTGCAAAGATAGTAGGGGATGTAGTAGAAATGCAAAGAGCAAAGAACCGAAATAGCACATCCAAGTACAGAGGTAGCATAACTGCGGCTGCAGATAAAATGCATCATATGCCATGTGCCTGCAGGATGCAGTAATGTAAGATGCCAGGCGAAGGCAATGCAGGCCACTGTAATGTAACACTACAGGCAGTACCGTTGCAGCTGCAAGCGTAAAACCACGGAAATAATCCATGGATACGGCCGCACAGACACACCCAATGACTTCACCGGTATACAGCACAACAGTAATAAATGTGAATGCGCACAACACACAGCGATTCCCCCAACGCCGCACCGTCCGGTGTCAACAGACCGGCAACTTTTAACATGTATATGCTGGGTGCCGCCGTGGCCGTGATGCATAGGTCTGTGGGAGAGACAGACGGAGGTGCGGAGGGTGGTGCCGACAACCACCGTAGGCCTCACAGGAGAAGGAGAGTGTTCAGACCAAGGGTGACCTACCAGGGGCTGCGAGACCTGGAGATAGTAGAGCGCTACAGGGTGGACAGGGACACGTTACAGCAAATAGTGGAGCTGTGCCGGCCGCCTGAGAACAAGAGACAACAGAGGGGAGCCCATCCCAGTGGACACAAAGGTATGTGTGAGCTTGCGAATACTGGCTACAGGTACCTTTCAAAGGCCCACCGGGACATAATGGGCATCTCACAGGCATCAGCATCCAGGGTACTACACCAGTTCCTGGATGCCATGTTACCACATGCCCATGAGCACATAAAGTTCCCCACATCTCAGGAGGAGTTGGCTAGCAATATGCGCCGCTTCCACCGTGTGGCACAATACCCGGAGGTCCTGGGTGCGATAGACTGTACGCACATAGAAATCAAGTCACCACCTGGGGAGCAGGGTAGACGCTACATAAACCGCAAGGGATACCCCTCCATCAATTGCCAGGTCGTGCAATGCGCAGGGCATTATCATGGATGTGTGTGCTGGCAGCCCTGGAAGCTACCACGACTCCCATATCTGGCATGCCTCACAGCTGTATCAGGTATTCGCCAGTGGGGACATCACACAAGGTCACCTTGTGGGGATGCTGGCTACGCACTGGAGCCGTGGTTGATGACACCCATCAGAAATGCACACACACACATGCAAGAACGCCATAATGAGGCACACGCACAAACGAGAATAATCATAGAGCGTGTGTTCGGGATGTTGAAATCACGGTTCCGGTGCTTGGATACATCCGTTGGAGCCTTGCAGTACTCTCCAGGCACAAGTGCCCACATATTCATAGTATGTTGTATGCTACACAATATGATTCTGCGGAAACAGCTGCTGCAGGGACATAATGCCGGAGGGCCACCAAGCCCGCCACAACTGCCAGGGCAAGCACAGGCACAGGGCGTGCGGCGCCACGGACACACTGAGCCAGCCCCAGTAGGTAGACAGAGGCGTACCCAATATGCCTACGCCCTGGCAAAGAGGGAACGCATAGCACATACTTTGACAGTGTAGGCCCCATGGACTGACACCTCCTGACCTGCACACACAGTAAAATGGACGCCACACAAACATGTCCGCCCGTAATGTGTACCGTATGTGCAGACGTATGTGTGACTCCAACAAAGGCACCGGCCAAACACTGCACACCCAATAGCCAGCAGAGCATGGAACGCCAACACCTCAACACATGCCGGTTCAACAGCACACGGCGTAGCCATATGCTGCCACTATCGCCGCAAGTCGACCACACATG
The DNA here is from genome assembly GCF_019279795.1 of Protopterus annectens. Lineage (NCBI taxonomy): Eukaryota > Metazoa > Chordata > Ceratodontiformes > Protopteridae > Protopterus > Protopterus annectens. The sequence goes on from NC_056736.1 coordinate 618,724,301, forward strand.
TACGCATGTGCATACACAGATACGGAAATACATATCAGTACACATGTAGAAATATGTACGCATACACAGATAGAAAGTACAACAGGGTAATATGGAACCCAGGGATGCAAGTTCACAGATAAGTAAGACGCGAAATCACCACATATCAAACATAGTGACCGACAACCCGATCATCCTGGAGGGTGGGCAGGGCGGGTAACGCCAGCCATGGAAATGTTAACCTGCATCAATACATATCCGCGTGTTGGGATGGTCACCAGTCCACGGTACAGTAACGGGATATGTGTAGGGTCACCACCTGTCCCACGTTGTGAGGGACAGTCCACCTTTGGGCAGTTGTGTCCTGCAAAAACATTGACAAAATGGCAAATGTCCTGAGATTGTAGGACAAAACCATTTCCCATAATTACTTTATTAGTTGCAGAAAACAGTTATTTTGTAGAAGAAACATCTAAATATGATAATAAACAGAATAAGCAACTGTAATGCTACAGCTTTGTATTCCGTCAAAAAGTGAATCGCTGTCCTTTGTACTGGCCGTGGGTATGTGTTGGCATGCAAAATCTGACGTTTCTACTAAAAATGTCCCACTTTGGCCATTTGAAAAGGTGGCAACCCTACATATGTGCGTGTCATATCCATAGGATATGAGTGCGGAGATACACGCCGCCACCGGCGATGCGGCCAACGTAGGTATTGTGTTCAACCGTCGGTGCGAAGCGGAAAGCAAACCAGTGAAGTGTACGACATTATGAGAAACTGTCCTCATTTGGGGTGTAAAACAGTTCATGTTCCTCGCAGTTCCTCCAAGTTCCACATTGAAAATGTCTCTCAAACATCCATTGTTAGGAATGTATATAAATGACATCCTGGTAAATAGAATGTACTCATAGTAAGTCAGTAAAGGTTCTTCACTGTAAGTAAATCAGCATATTATAATCAACCTATGACCTACTTAGCTGAAGTTGTCACTATGCCATTACTATGTGTTCCACATTATGCCCATTTGTTTCACATTACTACTGTGTGTGTTCCCCACTCTGGAAATAGAAGGTTGACAGCCATGGCGGCAATATGTGTATGTGTGAGGTGAGGTTGTCGTGTGTTCCGCTGTGTGTGTGTAATGTGTGTGCCAGTGTAAACTGTGTATGTAGATGACATGTCACAGGCGGAGTGTAATAACAGGCGTAGGCATACAGTACAGGAACCATAGGCGTATGTACAGCAGTACCCACAAAGTAGTACTGACATCTCCTCAGTGGCTATGCACGTGGCGACGTAAAATGATGCAAAGCGCAAATGTCCCAAAGTGTACCACAGGGCCATAGCAAACAGGAGATGCAAAGGACGCATGTACAAACCATGACCGTAGGTATGGCGGCCATAACGTAGACTCCACACAGTCCGTCGGCAACGTTACACAGCATCAGGCATGTACGGCGAAAATACGAATGTGCTATCCCGGCACCGATCGTGAACACTTACGGTCCGGTAAATACCGCGGTGTGTTCCACGACCGTGACGTAAGCAAGCGGCACACGAATAGGAGGCTACCGGTAGCATACAGTCCGCCCCAAGTATAGGACCACAATCACCGTAACTATCAGCGACAAAATGCCAATGGATAGTAGGCACGGACGAACATCCGCAGATATATAACCGATGTGAAGGAGGAATACGTGCAGGAAGCACACATGCAGGCGATACCGACAGCAGACGACATCAACAAAACAAACATTCCCGGAACAACAGACAGGTAACCCGCAGCTCCCCAAGCAGGGATGGAGCACACACACAAGCATATCTGGTATGTATAAATGCAAGACTCACACCCGCATCCGTCACCCACATCCGCAGATATACCCCATTGCACATATCAAAGGGATAACAGCTAAAACCGTAGCAAACACATACAGGCAGTGAATGACAGCGGCATACCCACAACAAGCTCCTGGGAAACACTAGCAGCGGCTGATGCATCCATGCATTCGCTATGTACAGGAAAATAACAGCCATGTAACACATCTGAATGCACAACGCCATCGACAGACGCCGCCAGGACACGGGGACCCACATGTCGAACACAATACCATACCCAACACACACAATCCACGGCTAACACCACAGCGAAATGTACCCGACACCACACATAGCGGATGCAGTCACACAAACATGATACAATACATAACATCCTCACGAAGGTATTGCAAATAACCAACGGCCACACGAGGAAAGAACCATGGCCTAGTGCCGACGCGTAACGAACGAAAGGAAGGGGGATCACCGCTGATATGCGCATAAGTACACACCGAGGAACAGCTATTGGCCTGATTAACCCACATGCCTCAGGCGACGACGAATATAAGGAAGACTCCCTGGATATTCAAACCGTATGTTCATACCGAACTAATACAAATAGAGAAAGAGAAACAAGAGAAACAAGGGAATAGAGACGAACTCAGAACAAAAGGCCGGAAAGGTATGTCGAACCCACGACATGTACTGGTGTGTAACGCACGATACGTATGACGAATCTGTACAGTATGTGAACGGTGTGTGTAGGTAAAGATACCTGTCCATCAGGCAGAGAGAGGCGAAGGTTGGATATGTAATGCTAAAACGCACAGCATACCAACGACTGTGGACAACGTGTGCACAGCAGTGGGACAACATGTAAACACCCGATAACCCCAGGTCCGCTTGCCACCCTTTCAAAAAGCCTAAGTGGGAAAACTTCGGGACACACTTCAGATGTTACAGGTGGACACATACCCATGGTCAGTACAAAGGCTAGAACTCTACTCTTTTGCATAAAGAAAAGTGTAGTCTTGTAGCAGTTCAGTTGCTTATTGTGTGTCTTGTAACAGTTAGGAATGTACATACATAAATAAGTATGTTATGCAACTCTTACATAAGAATGGGATATAGTGATGTCCCACAATCTCAGGACATTTGCCATTTGTGATACATTTTGTCAGGACACAACTGCCCAAGGAGGGACTGTCCCTTGCAAAGTGGCACAGGTGGTAACCCTACCCCAGGTCTGCCATAGGGGTTGCAAACACAGAACAATGCCACCACCCACGCTGATGCTGGCAGTGGATATCCAACAATGAAGTGCCACAGCAGGATAGGACATTTATGTATAGTGTCACAGCACACATGTGCATGGGCATATACCGTCGATGTCATACGGAATGTGCGCACGACGTGCACCTATCCCACGCAGTAGGAGCGACTATGTCAATTATGTGTAATGCAAAGCTGGCATGATGGATATGTTCACAAATCATAGACAGTATCACAGGCATAGCATGCATGATGGAGCGATGGCCTAATGTTATATACATACACAAGATATGTATGGCCTGCACATATGGGACAATGTAGTAGCAGAATAGGTACCTGAAATGGAGGTAACAGCAAGTGACCATGTCCAAACGTTCCATAGCAGGTGCAATGTGTGCCACAATGATGTCCAGCAGGGCCGTGTGTAAACACATGTGCAATGTACACAGTACTGACACCCCCCCCCATGGTAGTGTCCACTGAACGGCAGAACTGGATGTCAACTGTCATGTCTATACAGTACGTCCGCTGTGGTGGTACCATGGGTCTGTGTCACCCTACCAGCAAGGCAGCTATCACATGACTAGTGACACAGTGTGCCCCTGTGGGATGTGCACAGGACCTATGTCCCACAGCATGGTGTGTGTCCAGTCTGTGGATGTCACACAGACGCCCGGGCTGAGCAATGTGGCATGTGTGCACACATGCAGGACTGCTCCTCCCCCCTGCCCACTGCAAACGCCATGTAGGAGTACTACATGCATCAGTACTGTGGAGAACATGGCCCATGGCAGAGTACATTACACCCCTGTGTTAGTGGCATGCAGGTGAGCACAGATGTGTTACATGACTGTCATTTGCATATGTAAACTGTCTGAGCGGGTAGAGAGCACAGCATGACTATACTGAGACATGTAACGTTGTATCCATTGTGTAAGGTACACCACACATGTGTTATTGTAACACGGCCTGCGTGTACATGTGTGTATGGCACAGGTACAAGGGCACCCAAGGTATCAGCTAGACATACGGTCCAGAAATGTGTAGTCCTGCACATGTGTACCCACGCCATGGTGTAATATGGCAACCACAGCACCATGTGGGCCATGTGTGTGTACATCAACCATGTAAAACGTGATATGCCTGTATAGGGACAGTATCCATGTGATACACACCGCATGACTGTCAGTATGCAAAGGTGATGTGTATGCACTATGTGTGATGTAACTGATGCAATGATATCTACATGATATATCTGCCACACTGACACCTGTATGGGTGTCAGCAACATGAGTATGATGAGCTAGAATGCTGCCAGGTATGTAGAAGTGGTATATGTAGGCATGTACAGTACTGTGTGACAGCAGGTAGTGTACGTATGCAAATACTGAGCATGAGGGGCCACATGTCTGAGGAACGTGCAATGCCACACGTCCCTGAAATGTTGTAGTCAGCATGATATGCCTGCACCACTGTGTGAACTGTACAGAAGGCACATGGCGAACATGCCGCTACATAGGGTGCGATGTGATGCTGGATGTGTACACTGTCAATAGCATAAAGTGGAATGGTGCTGAAGGGCAAAGAGCGGATCATGTCTGATGTGATACCCTCTGTACCACCCCAACCACCCATGCAATAATATGACAGGTGGCCAGCATGGGATGTGGTGTGCTGTGGCGCACAGAAGCCCAACAAGGGTGCCAGGAAAGGCATGCAGGTAGTCAATGAGTGTGTGAAGCATGTATGTCAAGATGTGGCCCAGTGCCATACTGAATGGCCCAGTCATGGGTGTAGAGATGCAGCCCCATACGTGCAATGCAGTACCATCCATGTGTAGTGTGATAGATGTGGTAGTGTGGTGGTCAGGGTGCACAACGTACATGAATGGGCTAGCAGTCACTGACGTGTGCTGCTGCAGAGACATGTAACAGCCAGGTTGGCGGGATACAACAACTACGGCGGTTGGAGGTGACATTAGGACTGTGTTCCCAGACATAACATGTGCATGCCAGTACTATGTATGTGTCCACAGGGTTAATACAATGTCCAGCCAAGGATTGGAACCCTGTAGTGAGTGAGAGTGTGTATTGTTGGTAGGTACCCCATTGGCAGGCAGGATGCCAGCAACATCTGTGTCGCCAATGCCTGCATGACCGTGGTATGCTGCATTGAATGTGGATGTAGTCAAACAGCAGAGACATACCACCACACCGCGTGAGGGCCCACACTGCAATGTCTGGCAGTCATGTGTAGGTAGCTAGCTGTGGAGTATGTCATGCACCAGCAGGACACACCATGACTGTCAAGTGACACACAACACACAGGTGAACAAAACTACCGTGCAACAGCCTGCACATGTGCCCATACAGCACGTGTGCATGGAACAGGAATACCACTGTGGCGTCTGTGAAAATGCCAGCACCACCATGTCTCAGTGTGGAATAGCATGGTCCCTACCAGTGTGTAAATGTAGCAGAAGTGCACTGTGATCACTGTTGGCATAGGCACATAGACTGTCCATCGGACAGGGTGCCATGCCCTCAACTACCTCTGTCAGTGGATGTCAGTAATACCGGCTGTAGTGTGTATGTACCATGCATGCTGCTATGGTTGTGTGTTTAGGGTGTGGCTAGCAGGGATGGTAAGCATGGATGTTCAGCAAACAGAGGGGGGAGGTGTGTAGGCCTAGCATACAGACACATGGAGGTTTGGTGCATGCTGAGGGTAGTGTAGGTATGGTATGTGTCGTGTAATGTGTCACCCAGCTATGCGTACTGCATGGCCAAGCATGTGTGGGTACGTGGGAGTCCATACTAGGGAAGGGCGTGTTGCTGGCAATACATAGCAGTAGCAACTGTCCTAGGTGCAATGTACAGCATGCCAACCCGACTGGCATGTAACCTGTGGTGTACAGTGTCTTCACTGTCGCGTGTCACAATGTGCGTAGTGGCCACGAACATGGGTATCTGAACATGGACTACCTATGATGCAATGTGTCATGGGAAAATACAGTATGTGTGTAAATCACGGTGTGGTGTGGGAACCACCCACCCGTGTGTGTTGCAGTCCAGGTATGTGCCTGGGAGGTATGATCTGTGTACAATCTGGACTGGCAGGTGTGCCATGTAGGGCATGGAGGCAGGTCCCAGGCACTGTAGATAAATGACATGTGTGCTGTACTGTGTGTGCAGTGCTAGTGTACAGCACAGTGGAGGGTGTAAGCATTGTCACACATCACTGCATGCTGTGCCTACCTGTGACAGCCCTGCCAGAGACAGACATGTGACACCGCTGCACAGGCAGCATAGCATGTGAAGATGTACATGTGGGCTGCACACCTTATCCAGATGTCCACACGTCATGTGTGCCACGGTAGTGTGGTTGAACACGACTATCAGACTGGACAAACAGCACATGCCTGCATAACAACAGTATGACCATAGTCAACAGTCCCAGTGACAGAGTAGGCCAATGTAGACTATCCCTGCATGCAGACCACTGGCTACTGGACACCTGGCTAGACACACACCTGGACGGTTAATTCACCATTGAGCCATCACATGTCCACGCCCATGTGGGCCGTGCAATGTCATCACAGGGTGGTCACAATAGCAGGTGGCAAGGCAGACACGGTGTACCAGGTGATGTGTCATGTGTGCATATGTTGACTAGCACAGCCGGTCACATGTCTGCAACATACTGGTGCACGATGTATACTGTTACATGATGAATGGAACTGCACTGTCACCCACTACAGGGCCAGCTGGCACAGGTGTGGTGTGACTGGTGTAACCCATGTTTGCACAGGATACACACTGCTGTTGTAGGCAGCCATGCTGGTGGCCACCAGTGATATATGCAGTGGTCATACAAACATACCGTACACAGTGTTCAGGCAGGAATGTCAATTGTCGTGGACGATGTGCTGCTATGTGAATGTGGGTGTTTGTTGTGAATGTCACACATCCAGAAGACACCATCTGGTGCAGTCATGGTTGTCAACACCGGTACACACATCCACAGCAGTCAGAACCCAGTCCTGACAATGTGTGTCAGTCACCCTTGTACCGTGTGACATATGTGCACATGGCGAACACCTCCCACTGTCATCTAAGCTGGCTACATGATGGCTGGAATGTGCTGTAGAAATGTACAATGCTGGTAGCCCAATGAAGTACCTGGAATCAGACACAGTACACTATGTCAGCCATGTAAACCATGCACAACAATGACTGCCCAACAGACACAAACAATGCATTGACACATGGAACATGTGCTCATGACAACCCCCACTGAGGTATGTTGCACATATAGATGTACAATTGTCATCTATGGCCATAGCATGGATGCAGACACACATACTCCACAGGTAGTACCATGTGATGTAGGTAGGGGGTCATTGCTTGTGTATATGTCACAGTAGATGTACACAGACATGTCCTGCATAGCCGTCATGTAGGGGTAGCTGTGGTATGTCACTACTGGACATGCCCATACAGATTACCATGTCCCGCAGGAGATGTGTTAGGTGTGTACCACATGTGACATGCTGACAACACTCTGCGATGTGTATGGCTGCCGGTGTACCTGTGTGACAATGTCTGTGATGGGTGCAAAGGCACATAGTATCGTATTGTATGCACACAAGCCCCACATAGCTGCATAGCCTGAACATACAGTACAAGGAGTGTGTGGGATGATAGCAACCCACAGGTGGAGATGAGTATGGACGGTGGCCCACAACCACATGTGTGTGTACGGTGTTCACGTCCACGACACATGAGCATCTGAGAGGCTAGCGTCACAGCTGTACAGGGTCGCATGTACATATGTTCAGCAACATCCCTGTATGTCCCACCACTGGCCTGTGGACCGATGGACAACAACCAAATGTGCAGATATGAGATGTGCACAGCACATCACAGATGCCTACCATAGAACAGGCCTACCATGTAGACATGTGCATAGTAGGTCTGCGCCACTTGCAGTCAAACACGTTAGGTGCCAAACCACACCAATAGTCCAGGCAATGACACAGATGGGCGTGCATGCCTCTGTGTATGTATGTCTGTGAATGGCTCCGGCATAGCAATATAGCCGTGTCACCATTGTGAACAACAATATGAATGGGTTGTATGTGTGAGGGGTGCATCATATGTGTATGGTCAGATCGACGATACCATCAGTGGGCCTGCTATGTGAACATCCATGTCCCCATACATGGATACCTCTGCTGAGGCCAACACCACATTCACACAGGAGGGATGGCGGTGTGTAGTGCAGCAGCAGACATGTGGGTGGCAGCGGGCAATGTATGTACACATATGTGTTACCCACATCAGTTCAGGCAGCTATCCATGTGCATGGGATAGCGGTGTGTGTACACATACAGCACTGTGTCGATCAACATCCCAGCACATAGCACCTGCCAGGGCTACAGTGTATGCATGGATGTGTGATACCTGCATGCACCACACACACCCTCAACAAGCAGCGTGCAGCATACCTCGCTGGAGGACAGTGTCCACACCATGGTGATAAACATGTTGAATGTCCATATTCACACAGCTATGACAAAAGCAATGGACAGCCACCCTGCCAATACCGTCAGCCCCTGGGTGGGTCACACCCATTGCCATGTATGTGGCATACCCTGCCATATCATGCAGAGATGACCAGCAAGGCTGCATGAGCTATCACAGTCCCACATGGTGCAATGGACAAAAGGCACTCTCACTATCAACCATACACAGTAGTAATGTGGTGGCGATGCACCCTGTCATGTTACAGGTGCTGTGTGATGCTCTGCACAATGTGTGTGTGTACATGCTATGCATGGCCTTTCCTGCTAATGTGTCATGGTTACACATTGCTCCATGTCTATCACATGCAACACAGGTGAGCTGGGGCAAGTTGTCCAGCACCGGTACAGTGCTGTGTGGAAGTACATGGCACAACACATGCATGTGCAGGTGTCCATGTGTATGTGTACAGTGCCGCTGCTGACGTTCACAATGGACACAGACGTGATGTGTACTGACATATACACAGCGTACAGGTGAACAGTAGCACAGACGACACATGGGGACATATGCCAACTGATATGGACATAGGTGCAGCCAGGTACACATGTCCATGGCAGGCTAACATCTACATGGTGCGTGCACAGTGTGATGGGGTGGCACACAGATATGATGTGACACCCAGTGCTCAATGGTGTGAAGCCACAACATCGGCTGTGTCACCGCCACGATGCCCTTCACAGATCACTGTGCAGATGTCGTATATGTCATAGCAATGTATTTCCAACAGTATGCCAGCACAGCAGTGTGAATGTGACCTGCCACCATCATTATGTCTTCCAGATAATGCCACGTTCCCGGCTTCCACCATTTAGCCGACAGGAGGAGGAGGTCATCATACCATACCTCCAGAGTAACTACAACGCCCTGTTTAGCCATGTGCCACAGCAGGCACAAGAACGGCAGGAGATGTGGGAGGAGTTGTGCAGGAGGGTGAACAGCGTGGGCGGAACCAACCGCAGCTACCAACAAATCCGCAGGCACTGCACAGACCTGATCCAGCATGCAAGACAGCGTGCCGCTGCAATCGCCAGGCAACAACGTGGGACAGGTGGTGGGCCACCAACACAGCCCCCACTCACAGCTACGGAGGAGCTCCTGGCCAGTCTGGGGACACCCAAGGAACAACACGCAGAACCACTTGCGTCCATCGTGGAGGTGGGTGTCTCCCGAGCTATGAGCCTGGAGCCGCATGGTAAGTCAGTGTTGCATGTTTGTATGACAGGCGACATGGGTGTGGGTGTCATAGTACAACACATGATATAGCAATACATGCCAGGTATATGGCCACACAAGATGCAAACCATTGTATGCTATGTTGTGTTAGCAGACATGTGCATAGCACATGCAACCACACACATGCATGATGTGTCATGCACAGTGCTGACCGTGGAGATAGTAATGGCTAATGTGTATACCTTTGTGTAATGCCTTTACAGGTACGTCTGGCGTGTCGCAAGGACAAGGGTCTGTTGCAGGTAAGTCTGCTGCTAGTCAAACGCATGTTCTGCTGTATTGATATTCCCCATGTGTCTAGGCATGACATGCTCACCTGTGTGTGCCCCCGTCACGGTATACAGCTCGCACCACCCGACACACACCACCCATGTACAGTAGATACACCCGTTACCGTAGAGTGGTATGACACCACACAACCAATTGGTGTGTTACGTGCATTCAGCTATGCATACAATGGTGTAGGTGTTACACAATGGCTGCATGTGTAGTATGCATTGGTATGCCAGTGCAGTATGGACACAGTACCACAGAGTGAGCTGTGATCTGGCCAGAGCACAGGTGTTACCAATGTGACCCATGCCCCTGCATCGGTGCACGTTGTGACATGGCGCATGCCATGTCCCATGCACGTGGATGTCTGGCTGCAGCATTGTCACACCATGATATGACCTATGCACAACATAGCAGACATACACACTGTCAGCATATCCATAGAGAATGTGACACGTCACACTAGTATGGGTGTATGTCACATGGGCCACCACAGGGCCGTGTGCACGATGTCTACCACACACAATTGTCAATGAGTCAGACAGACAAGGCCATGGTTGATACCTACAGGCATGTTGCCACACAGCACATCCACAGTGGGTACTCACCATTGCACCCTGTACACACATAGTGGGTTCATCAATGTAGTGGACCCCCTGGACATCTGATGTAGTACACCAGTGACATGAAATTCCTCTCCACAGCTACTACAGGTGCCTCCAATGTCCACTATATATGTGCTGCTGAGCAGCTGAACTGACTTACAGACATGGCAATGTAATGCGCCCAGGTCACGCATCGCACAGACACATAGCTGTGTCCTGCTACTGTGCAGTGGCACAGAGCCCGCACCACACACCGTACAGCTATGCACACAGCTCACAGCAAACGTACCTGCACAGACATCACTGTTACACATACATTGTATCTGTACACTGTACACATAACACTGCACCATGACAGCCATTGTGATGTGGTGCATGCGGTGGGACACCATCTTCACATGTCCACATGATACCGCACATGTTTGCGGTGTACATTACATAGTGTCGGCAGCCATGTGTACTCTCAACTTGCCCGTGGCCACACGGTGTATCACGCTGATGCATGCAAACTACCATGAATGTGTGTACTGCATGCCTACTAAATGGCACCTGCCTGTTGTACTGTCCCCACCAGGGCAGTGTACATACTGCCACTATGAATGTCTGGTCTGCATTCACTGGTCTGGGTTGTGTGAATGCTGCATGCCACCTGCATTATCACATGCATGCTGTGTGTGTGTGTGTGTGTGTGTGTGTGTGTGTGTGTGTGTGTGTGTGTGTGTGTGTGTGTGTGTGTGTGTGTGTGTGTGTGTGTGTGTGTGTGTGTGTGTGTATTGTAACCGATGGTATGTCTTTGTATTGACAGGTGCTGTAGGTGCGTTCCCCTCCTGCGGTCAATCTGATGCTAGTGTCCCCACAGATACTAGTGGTGATGAGCATGTGCATGAGGCACAGGCAGGGTCGTCACAGGCAGAGTCTGTGCCACTGGAGAACATCACACATACGTCCCTTTCATCCCCGCACACGGTTCAGATGCCGACACATACCCCAACACCGTTGCCCATAGATGATGGTCAGTCAGCGTCTGTTGTCCCCGAGCAGGAATGTGTGGTGGCTGCAGAAGGTGTGGGTACACACGATGTTGCCAGTGTAAGGACTGGTGCAGTGCCACGCAGGCATGTGGCAGGTGCTGCCCGTAGGGGGAGCACCGCTAGACATACACCTGCCGTACAGGGTGCAGCAGCTGGTATAACCAGACGCATGTTCCAGACTGTAATGGCGGCGCAGGCACGTGCCGAACGGCAGAACCAGGAAGGGCAGAGGCTGCAGAGGTCCGCAATCCATACCCTAAATGACAGCATCCAGGCATTGGCGAATGCACAACAGCATCTTGCCGATGTTCTGGATAGGAGATTGGGCGACATGGCTGGTCTCCTCGACCGAGGCTTGGCCATCCTTGAGCGTGCGCAGTCCGTGCAGGAACACCAGGTAGGGGTGAGGCATAGGGCACGCGTGGTGTGCCAGCAACACCACCTGCTGCAGGTCAGCGTGTGCGTGCCACCTCCCATGCCCACACAGACAGTGATGGTAGCAGTAGCACTGCAGCTGCTACTACACCATCCACACCAGGACAGAGCAGGCCACGTGGACGTGGCCCTGGACGGCCCCGTCGTGGGCGCTTCCAGCGGACATGTGACATCGGAGAGTGGACAGTCTGTACCTCCACCCGGTCGTGCTCGTGCGACCCCAGGCAGGCGCTGGTCACCGCCCGGCAGACACAGTGAGCCGTAACACCTGCACTGTACAGTCAGGGGCTGCCAAGCATACCCCGTGTAGGCATCACAGATGACTGAACTGTGTACACACACACCCACACACAGCAGACACAACTGTAGGGCTCCACCACACCCACATGCAATCTACATAGTCATGCCCACTCAATGCACTGGCCCTTACACACACACATGATGTCATCCATTGGTACAGCCCATGCCTGTGGCACACATATCACCCTGTGCATATGATTAAGTCTCTGCCGCATAACTGTGAGCCACACCATTAATGCACGGTTAAGCTAACATATTATGATGCACAGGGTGGACACGATAGTGAGAGGTGTATGTGATACCTGTGTCCGCATAGTACGTGCTGTGTATGTTGTGGTGTGTGTGTATGGCTGGTGACAGGTGTGTATGTGATGTGGGTTGTGCACGGACATCATGCAGCAGACATACCATGCAGGACAGGTGCAGCATTCATTGATATGTGTACACAGTATGTGTGGTGGTTACATGTGTAGCACCATGTCGGTGCAGTTAACCCGTATGATACTGATGGTGTACTTGCACGTACCTACTGGGAGCACTGTAATTAGTTCCCCACGTGTAGTCGTGGGGTACCCACAGGCATGTCTGGCAAAATCAGCATAGCACAGTTACCCACATCCGGCATGGACCCCTATATAGGTACATAGGCGCACATGAACGTAACAGGATATGTGCCCACGACATGTGTGGACCTAGCATGACTGTGTGTGGCATCTAACACCCCTCAGGATGGGGATGCCATATCCATCAGTCCCCAGTCCCTGGTCTAGCAGTGACACACAGAGGTTGACTGGCGAATAAGTATCCTCACACATCCACACGTCATTAGCAGTCCTGGACAAAGGCAGTCAGGGCCTTTCCTTCACATGGCCTGGCACTCCTCCCCGTGTTGTAGGGGGTGTCTGGCCGTTACCCTGTTCCCCCAGCACGTCCCACTCATCTTTGAGTTGAGGTGTCTGACAGTCGCTTCTGTGCCCGTGTTTGCATGGGGCCTGGGAGGTGGAATGTGCCCATGTCACCCAGGTCAGACATGGCCGTGTATGTCAGGCACAGATCACCACGGAGCAGCTGTGCTGTGAAGATCCACAGCCGGTGTCCCCTTGGCTGTGCAGCTTGTGACACATGTCCTAGCACCGTCATCCCCGTCTTGTGGAACGTTTGCGGTCCTTCCGAGTGCTGCAGGCGTCAGGTTAGCTACAGGCCACATGTGCCATTGTACGCAGTCATTGCACTGGTGTGTGATGTGTACAGGGGTACAATGAACACCCCTGATGTGGTTGCCATTCCATCCAGACCAGTAGGCCACAATGGAATGTCTTCACACCCACATTGCCATTGTGTGTGTTGACAGAGGTTGCCGACAGGTGTGGTAGCCATTTCCCTGAACATGTCCACCATCTTTAATGGCGCACCACCTACATGTGACATTGGGACGAACATGTCCTTCACACTGGGTAGGGCTGCACCTTCTCTGGCATTTAGTAGCAGGCCATGGCTCTGGCACCAGTCATCCATGTCTATGACGCCCTAGGTGGATGTTCGTGTAACATGGGGTGTTGGGTATGTTGGCTGGTGCGTAGTCATCTGCATACCTTGTCTGCTACAATCCCCCTATGATTGCATGCACATTGGAAGGTCGGATGCCATATGGCAGGGGGCACAGGAGTGAGCCCTGTGGGCCTCCACTGGGTCCAGATATGAGTGTGACAAGGCACCTTGAGCACCAACCCTGTGTGGTGTGACCTCCAACCTGTCTGATAAGCATCAGGTGACATATGTCCCCACATGTATGCTGGCGAGCCTTTCCATGGGTCCCATGTGTAGTGTGCTCTGAACGCTCCCACCAGGTCATGGTACTGTGTGCAAACCCACGTATCCCCATCAATGGCCTTGGTGACCACTCCAGACTGGACGAGCAGGTTCGGGAGGCAGGATCCGCCCTTGACTATGTAGTTGTGGGTATGTTCCGGTATTGGCTGTACACCGCTATCTGTAACCATGACCACCTGTATGGACCTCCACACAGCTTTGCAGACAACACTTGTCAAGCGTATAGGGTGTGGCTGTTGACAGTCCATAGGAGCACTACCCTGGCATAGTGGGACCACAGATGCCATATGGCATCCATTGGGGACATAGCCCATAGTAAGGCTAACATGACACAGTGGCCGCATGTGTGGGCCGAGGGCCTCAAAGAGGATGGGTAGCACACAGCCAGGGACACCATCGGTGCCCATTGCTGACGTGTCAAACGCCATAGAGATATGGGATCACTCCAGGCCATATGACATGTTTGTGAGGATACACTCTGGTGGGATGAATATGTTCCCTGTTGGGGATGTATGCATGGAACATGTCCTGTGGTATGCAGACAATGTCTGTGGGTGCAGTGACTGTTGTACCATTCTGGACCATTTCCAGGCAAGTCTGTGTGCCCCCAACCATGTCCTTACCACAGTTAGGGAAGGCCCTGTGGTTGTCTCATGTGCCCTCTGCAGTACCACTCCCACGAGCGGACCTGGATGATGGTATGTGGGGCCGTATGGTGACGCCGGTATGAATGGGTGATGGTTTCCCTGGTACTGTCATTGCCCTGCCATGTAGTAGCTCCAACTGTTGATGTACAGGTAGTCAGTGGCTGCGGTCCACCACACCATGTGCCTACCTGTGGTGGACAAGGTCCTGATGTCATCATGTTTGCCTGTTGCAGACATGCATGTGGGTGGTCGGGGAAGGCATTCGTTAGGTGTTTGCCGGTCTGGCCTCTGTTCAACATTGGCATGGAGGACTTGTAGGGTACCACACCGGTCGTATGATGTGTGTGGTTTTCTGTGGAGAGGTCATCACTGAGGTCCCCCATGCTGGTGTTGGTTACAGTGAGTGGATGACCAGTGGATCCACTATACGGTCTTGCATCACCATTGAGGGCTGTACATCCTGTGTGGGGCATATCCTCACCATGCGTGATGGGCAGAACTGTCAGACATCCCCCCCTAGTATGTATGGTGCATGGCTGTTTAACAGTGGCCAGGTGTGTGAACACCTGGGACTGCTGGCGTGCTGTGTTGTGCCATGGGTAATGTTCCCAGGCTATGTATGGGTGGTTCATGTCACCCAATACGGTGCTGTTGTGAGAGCATGCCCACTCACCAGTATCCTCAGGACATCTGTGAAGGTATCCTGTGTTTGGGAGGGTTGTCTGTAGCATGCAACAAACTGTAGGCCAGTCCTACACATGGTTAATTGCACCTAGATATTCCCGCAGCAACAACAACGCCTGTGGCATGACCAGGTTGCTGTTGTGTGGACGGACACACAGGATGGTCCGCATTCCGCCACCCATGCCGTCGCACCATGTGTATGCATGTCTGATCTGTGCCGACTCTAAGTGTCTGAGCATGCCCAGTAGGCAGCTGTGTAGATAGACACACAGCACAGTGCACACCGCCGCCTGCAATTATACCCGGTGCATGCCTGTATCCCTACGCAACGCCACGCCTGTGGCATGGCCAGGTTTCTGTTGTGTGGCTGGACACACACGACGGTCCACATTCCGCCACCCATGCCGTCGCAACATGTGTATGCATGTCTGCCCTGTGCCGAGTCTAAGTGTCTGAGCATGCCCAGTATGCAGTGATGTACTGATCAGTAGTTACTTGTTATTCTCGACTGCAGCACTAACGTGTTAGTGTACGGCGACCTTGGGATGGTAACAGACTGCGTGACTCGCACTCTGTCCGAACACCGATCGGGCGCATTGCCTCTGCAAATGATACCACTCACGTGGGGTATGCCTCCTGACAGCGCTCTGCGCAGTAATCCCGGTAGAGCATCCTGTAAATGCTTCATACTGTAGTGTGTTCATGTAGATAGGCGTAGGTTCGTCCCCGTCCCTTCCGTGTGTGTGTGTGTGTGTGTGTGTGTGTGTGTGTGTGTGTGTGTGTGTGTGTTTCCAGCTGCCTCTGCGACTGATTATGCTTTTAGACGCTCCGCAACACATGCCTTGGCTATTGCCAACTATTGTCTTCGGGTGACGCCAGCAGCCTACAAGTATGCCTGTGACAGCTCTGTTTAGCAAACTCGGTAGCGCGTTCTGTAAATGCTTCATACAGTAGTGTGTTCATGTAGATAGTCGTAGGTTTGTCCCCCGTCCCTTCCGTGTGTGTGTGTCTGTGTGTGTGTGTGTTTCCAGCTGCCTCTGCGACTGATTATGCTTTTAGACGCTCCGCAACACATGCCTTGGCTATTGCCAAGTATATTGTGGTGGCTGACGTCAGCAGCCTACAAGTATGCCTGTGACAGCGCTCTGTTTAGCAAACTCGGTAGCGCGTTCTGTAAATGCTTCATACAGTAGTGTGTTCATGTAGATAGTCGTAGGTTCGTCCCCCGTCCCTTCCGTGTGTGTGTGTCTCTGTGTGTGTGTGTGTTTCCAGCTGCCTCTGCGACTGATTATGCTTTTAGACGCTCCGCAACACATGCCTTGGCTATTGCCAACTATTGTCTTGCGGGTGACGTCAGCAGCCTACAAGTATGCCTGTGACAGCGCTCTGTTTAGCAAACTCGATAGCGCGTTCTGTAAATGCTTCATACAGTAGTGTGTATCATGTAGATAGTCGTAGGTTCGTCCCCGTCCCTTCCGTGTGTGTGTGTGTGTGTGTGTGTGTGTTTCCAGCTGCCTCTGCGACTGATTATGCTTTTAGACGCTCCGCAACACATGCCTTGGCTATTGCCAACTATTGTCTTGCGGCTGACGTCAGCAGCCTACAAGTATGCCTGTGACAGCGCTCTGTTTAGCAAACTCGGTAGCGCGTTCTGTAAATGCTTCATACAGTAGTGTGTTCATGTAGATAGTCGTAGGTTCGTCCCCGTCCCTTCCGTGTGTGTGTGTCTCTGTGTGTGTGTGTTTCCAGCTGCCTCTGCGACTGATTATGCTTTTAGACGCTCCGCAACACATGCCTTGGCTATTGCCAACTATTGTCTTGCGGGTGACGTCAGCAGCCTACAAGTATGCCTGTGACAGCGCTCTGTTTAGCAAACTCGGTAGCGCGTTCTGTGAATGCTTCATACAGTAGTGTGTTCATGTAGATAGTCGTAGGTTCGTCCCCCGTCCCTTCCGTGTGTGTGTGTCTCTGTGTGTGTGTGTGTTTCCAGCTGCCTCTGCGACTGATTATGCTTTTAGACGCTCCGCAACACATGCCTTGGCTATTGCCAACTATTGTCTTGCGGGTGACGTCAGCAGCCTACAAGTATGCCTGTGACAGCGCTCTGTTTAGCAAACTCGATAGCGCATTCTGTAAATGCTTCATACAGTAGTGTGTATCATGTAGATAGTCGTAGGTTCGTCCCCCGTCCCTTCCGTGTGTGTGTCTGTGTGTGTGTGTGTGTTTCCAGCTGCCTCTGCGACTGATTATGCTTTTAGACGCTCCGCAACACATGCCTTGGCTATTGCCAACTGTTGTCTTGCGGCTGACGTCAGCAGCCTACAAGTATGCCTGTGACAGCGCTCTGTTTAGCAAACTCGGTAGCGCGTTCTGTAAATGCTTCATACAGTCGTGTGTTCATGTAGATAGTCGTAGGTTCGTTCCCCGTCCCTTCCGTGTGTGTGTGTCTGTGTGTGTGTGTGTTTCCAGCTGCCTCTGCGACTGATTATGCTTTTAGACGCTCCGCAACACATGCCTTGGCTATTTCCAAATATTGTCTTGCGGGTGGCGTCAGCAGCCTACATGTATGCCTCTGACAGCGCTCACATCAGTTAACTCGGTAGCGCGTTGTGTAAATGATTCATACTGTACTGAGTTCATGTAAATAGGCGTAGGTTCATCTCCCGTCCCTTCCGTGTGTGTGTGTGTTTCCGTTGCTTTCGACAATACAACTGAATAAGCAAATTGTTAAAGTGTTCACAATCAACAGTGTGATATTTAAAATCATGTTAAGACTCACATTGTTGATTGTGAACATTCTTAGACATAGCATATTTCCTGCACGTTGTGGAAACAACGAAAACGTTGCATGTTTTAATGAACTGTTCAAATGTTACGAAGACTTGTGTTGTGTCGAACTACGGGGACTATTCTTGCTGCAGGTTGCCGGTTTGTTTGTGTTTCATAGTACAATATCATGTAATACGTGTGTTCATAGTATGCTTTCTGTGATGTTGACATGTGTGTGTTTCGTTAGCAGTACGTCTCTGCTTTCTATGCTGTGGCTACATCCCCATTGCTCGCATAGAAAGTGACAAATGGAAGTGTAAGGGTGGACATTTAAAGCCTGGATACTTCCATGTTATGTGTAAGTCTCACGGGCCAACGGGTGATAGCGCATACATGTCTATGAAGTACCTTTGGATACCATATGCGACCTGTCGTGGACCAAATGTTTATGTTGACTGTTCCATCTACCTATGTGTGACATGGTTTGTGGCCATAGGGTGCCAGCAAGTCTTCCCTGTTCATTGGGTGTTTGCCATGGTGTATTGACATCAATCCTATTAATTCACCGAAGGATGTCTTTCTTTGGTGTCAACGCCATAGTTTGACCATCCTATGTCATTCCCAGCAGACGGCAGACGTGGAGATTGTGCCATTGGTATCTTTACACAGGTGACCCATCTGTTCCACTGTATGGAAGCGTGTGATCCCCATAGATGTGCTGGCACATGGAGTGTTGTGTACGCCGGTATCTGCCCAGCGGTCTTTCTTTGAATGGGGAGTGTGTACTGTACACCGTATCTGTATTCCCTGGGTTATGCCTTGCAACAGCTGTGGGATTCCCCCAGGTTTGCAGCTATGGGTGCCATCTTGGCCGTCCGCTTGTCCATCCATGGGAACTGCCTACTGGACACTAGTATCGGGCTGTCAACATTTCACAGCTGCATTCTCCATTTCCGTGGATGATCGGTATTAGTATTGCGAGTAACGCATATGCCATGGCCACGTCCCGCACACGGGGCGGGACGATGAATCATCTGCCAATCCACACCGACACCCATATTTGCATACCCACGATCCCATGTCTGCAACCCTCCACAGTACCCCTTGCACACCCTTCATGTGTGCGGAAATGGGATGTGAACGTTCGTGTATGGATGCAGCAGCCTGGGGAGTCCTATTCATATGTCCTGCATTTCATGGACGGCTGTCATCACCCTTGAAGACACTTGTGGTGCATATATCTACCTGTGCCGTAGTCACGGCTGTCACCTCTTCCGGTTCACACTATGTTGCTCACACTCACTTAAGGAGTAATTTTGGGTCCTGCAATGGACACCGATGTGCATATGTAAAGTTTAGGACATGTTGGACTGTGTCCATTCGGCCAGTGGGTTTGACTGCCGCCGTATGTTCCCCATTACCGGATGTCTGTCCGCCTACCCATATTATGTAGTGCTACGTAACCCGTGTCCTTCCACAATTTACCCATAGGGTGTTACTGTAGTCCTGCAGGTTGGCAACTGCTTTAGATAATCCTCACAGGTACCATTGTGAACTATCCGCCACTGTATTGTCAGTATAACACAGCCGGTACATGTAGAACCTATTTATTCATGACAGTATGTCGGTTATGTGTGTGAACGCCATATTTTAGCGATAGTATGACCTTCCTAGTTGACGTTGTTGGTGTGCCATTAATATGTGTTCCACAGGTCGCAGGTATGTTCCTCAGAGTGGAAGCGGGTGATCCCCACATACTTGATAGCACCTTCGCTGCTGTGTATGCTGGGATTCGCATGGCAGGATGGATGTCTACGGGGTGTATCTACTGCTGTTTCCATCTTTATGTCCTGTGTCATGCCCTACTACGGCTGTGTGATTCCACCAGGTTTGCTATTATGGGTGCCATCTTGTCCGTACGTTTGTCCATCCTTGGGAAATGCCTACTGGACACTGATGTAGGGCTGAACACATTTCACACATGCCTTTAGCATTACCCTATGGATGCTTTGCATCCTTACTGGGGACTAAGGCACGTCCTGTACCCGCAGCCCTCCCACGGGGCGGGACAACGGATTATCTGCCAAACAACACCGAGCCCCATTTTGCATACCCAGGATACCATGGCTGCAACCCCCCACGGTACGCATGACACATCCTTCATGTGTGCGGAACTGGGATATGGACGCACATGTATGGACACGGCAGTCTGGGGACCTCTGTTCATATGTCCTGCATGTCATGGGCAGGTATCATCAACCTTAAACACGCTGGTGGTGCATATGTCTAGCTGTGCCGTAGTCACGGTTAGTACTTTGATTGGCTGATCCCAGTGGATAACGGAGCAGACATCGTAATTTTTGGAGTCCTACAATGGACACCGATGTGCATTTGTAAAGTGTAGAACGTGTTTGACTGTCCCCATCTGGCCAGTGGTATTGACTGGCGCTGTATGTTCCCCAGTCGTGGATGTCTGCTTGACTACCCATCGTTTGTATGACATGGCCTATCTATATCCACGTGCCAGTATGCGGAAATACAGCAAACCTTGCGTCCTGCCCATCTTCATAAACGACATTATGGAACATATATCGGCAGAAACAGACACTGTCAAATACGATAGACTCCACAGTGAAAGGATACTGAGCTCTCTCAACTACTAACATGGGGCACCGTCGGAGTACGGATTTCATGACATAGCCGTCCCTAATACACATCCTTCAGAGTCGGTTTAAAGCGAAATAATCAATAAACCTGCTCATAGTTAGGTGGACAGTGCTCCAAGTCTTGAGTATAACGTGACATATACATATCAGTGTTGCATGCCTTACTTCATGGAAACAATAATACGGCAACAATGTGTTAATATATATACAATATTGGTAAATACAATCAGTATCCGGACACATAGTTGATAATTGCTGAGAGTGCACCTTAGAATGTAGTGTGTTGATCAGGTTATTGTATATCGATGTGTATAATAGTAGCATTACGATAACAAAGCATGGAATCAATAAGTACTATTTAAGCATATATTTGACAATTATGAATGTAAACGTGTGGAGGAGACATCCGTAACCTTCCCTGGTTCCACTGGATCACACACGCACACGCACACCGCATGTCCGGATTGTGGGTTACGCGCGCGCACATGCATATCCGTAGTCCGCTTATATATGTTTGCAGTGTCTGTGTGGTTACGTGTTTTGGGTTACTTGTGACTATTCCGGTAACGTATGTCTGATCCGGTTGACGGACGTGTGCAGAAAGCACTTACAGCTTTATATATGTAACAGTCTTTGCAGCATGGACGCTTTACGTACACATCTATATGTTCTATAGTCGTAATTCCAACGTGACTGCAGTCACGTTTGACGCTTACTGTGACCAGTGCACGTTAGCTGTTCATTGTCATTAATATGCATACCCTTGGTACCTATGTACATTTACATATCCCCCCCGCACACACGCACGTCACAGGCATCCATTCTCCTGCTGGGAAAGGTGCGGTACTGCATGTTGAACATTCCTAATTCCCCCTCGCTCATGGCCCAGGATGCATATGTCGTCACCGCAGGGCTGTTCAGATGACAGCTGCTTATATCCCATACGCATACAGGCCTTCGATTGTCAGGGTGTTGCTGTGGTGCTTTGGGTTTGGTCTTGGCCGCCCACTGTACGGGACTGCCCTGACCCTGTACGAATGTTAGATGAGTCACATGGGCACGTTTGTCCGTGTCCATGGTACCATGTCACGCCCCCAATTAGTCGTGAACCGTGGCGCCGATTGGCGGGTGTATCCGTTGTAGATCTCGTTATACTAATTGCACACGGTCTGATCGAACTAACCAATTTCCATTACTAACCCTCCGTATGTATGGCCTGTGTCGCAATATTACAAGGGTTTAACATTGCGTGTCGACTTTCACTGAGCCACAGACATGTCCTTTGCTTTGTTTGGCCGGTTCGCTGTGCTACACACATTTAACATGGCGTAACAGGTTGAACAGCTCAGACGAGGACATCGGGTTGTCCGTCGTTGTCTATTATTGAATGTCTCTGTGGAGTTTGTTTCACAAAGCGACACATTGTCGGCATTGTTAACGGACATCTCGCGCATGCGTCCGCACGCGGGTGACGATGTCTGCCTTTGGCCGCGAACAGGCATTATGCTGTGCCATTATGTCTGGGGATATATGGTTTCCTTCCTTACATAGATGATGTGCCATACTAGCAATGACCCTAGCGATGACCCGCCTGGGTGTGGGTACTGCTGTATTACCCACGGGAAGAGTGGCCTTAGGGTAAGTGCTGACCTAGGCAGAAGGTGCCAACGATACATCACCCGATACCCTCCTGGTCTACCTACACCAAATAGAGTCTGCAAGGGTGCCCCCGGTAGAGCAACACCCTAGACGGCTACCTACTTGCCCTATGCCTAAGCTCGGCTATGTGTGTGGTCCCTTGGGCATCGGACTCGAACGTACACGTCTGCCATGGGTATGTCCAGCATTACCCACATCCAGCCCCAAGGCAGTCAACACAGCATCCATGGGTCCACATGGTGTCCCAGCTGTGTACTCCAGGAACTCTATGGGGAATTTAACCCACACTTAGGACAGCTGTTTAATCCTAGCCTCACCTCAGGATACGTACCTGAGTAGTAGCACAGGGCGACTGTAGTCACACTCCACATAGATGGTGCCTCCACTGACCCTGGTTATTACCATACCATTAGTTTGACAAGCCTTATCTGCAAAGCCATGGAGATGGATCATAATGGGACACATAGATAAAGACATAGGGGACCCGCATACTTTGGATACAACCCAGTTTAGCTTGGTCATAGTCAGATCATGCCCTTTACACGTGTTTCACTTTGTAGAATCAGTCACCAAGGCCATTGCTGAGGGTAAAGCAGTCCATACAGCCTACCTCAACCCGGCAGAGGCCTTCGACACAATACCCCCTCGGGTATACTTGATAAACCCGTCATCTTGAATGTAAATCCATACATCGCCATATGGGTTGCAAACGGGCTAAGTCACAGAACACACATGGCCATAGTTGCTGGCGCCATGTCATACTCACAGCCAGTCACAGGTGGTGTCCCATGGGGCTCAGTCCTGGGTCCACTATTTCCAGCATCTACGTTTCCAATGTACATGCATACACAGGGGGGTTATGGGTGACAATGTTTGCAGATGACTGCAAACCGGATGCCAAAGTCAGACACACATCTGACACAGATATCCTTCAGGAGTGCCTCACAGATGTGGATAAGTGGTACCAGAGACATGTCCTACAGCTAAATGCCAGGAAATGCATAGGCATACCCTTCGGGAAGAACAAGGTTACCCGAGCTACCATATAGGTGGCAATCCACTGAGCACGGAGGGGGTTACCAGTGATCTGGGGACACGTGTTGTTGTTAACCGCTCGTTAGACACACATGTTGCTAACATAGTTAGGTAGACCTTCCACATTGCCCACATCATCATGAAGGGATTCACATCTAGATCAGCGGAGGTCATTGTCCCCTTGTACTCATCACTCAATAGACCTATGATTGGGTACAATGCCCCGTTCAGAATGTATCTGACCCAACACCTGCAGCAGCTGGAAAGGCACCAACAGTTCTTCGACAAACGGATGCAGGGTCTCAGGTATATGTGTTATACTGACCGACTGAAAGAATTCCAGCTGTATACAGTTGCATACCACTTGCCCAGAGGTGACCCGTGCCTGGCATGCACGGCTAAGTCGAACCCAGATCTGATGACTATGCTTCACGTAAATAAGTTAGATCACTCAGAACGACCAGGGCAGTTGACGACACCTTGACACTGTCATTAATCGAACGTGTTGTTGGGACGGATTCATCACCCAGACACTCACTATGCTGTGGAACGACATCCCAGTACATGTGAGGGCAAGCACCTCGCTGGCCTTGTGTTAGTATTTACACATGGATGTCTGAATTGATTTATTTAAGTAACCTTCTAAATGAATGTTACATTAGCACATTGTGAATCTTTACATTTCGTTGGTCTATTTTACAGTAGTCATAATCATACGGTTTATGTGTATATATTATGGTTCATTTATATTACTAGGTGTCTGCAGTTCTGTTAATATATTGGCACAATCCGTAGGACATATATATGTATCTTACACAGTCAGACATTTGGAAAACATTTTATGTTGGTTCATGTTTCATATATGTACATATATTTCTATTTTCCGATGAAGACTGTACCTTTCGAAGCAATGTCTGATGTCCTCACTGTGTGGGATCTGTAACCCAAGTAAGGTTTGTTCGCTTGTCTGCCTTTAAGGCATGTAATTAGTACCTAGCACATCTAATGTACTGACCAATTAATGCTTGTAAATGTAGTAGGTTGGACTGCATTGTATGTAGTCTGAATAAGTCTGCTTATGAAGCAGACGAAGTGGGCTCCAATAGACTATGGTGACTGCCTTTAATTCTTGGTGTGCTCTGGTTGGTCACTGACGGTCCCTACAGTACCTCGTCTTTGCTTTGGACTTCATCGGCTGGTTGTCTGTGTTTGTTGTATGGGGAATGTCAACTGTAGTCCCTATGTGTATGACTTGTGTAATGCCTTACTACGGCAGTGTAATTCCACCGGTTTGCAGTTATGGGTGCCATCTTAGTCATACGCTTGTCCATCCATGTGAATTGCCTACTATACACTGGTATAGGGCTGTACACATTTCACACCTGCATTTTGCATTCCCGGAGTATGGTGTGCATTATTAGCGGAGAGTGACGATGTGCTACGCACGTCCCTCCCACGGGGCGGGACAAAGGATTGCCTGCGAAACAACACCGAGGCCAGATTCTACATACCCAGACTCCCTTGACTGCAACAGTGGACAGTACCCATTACACATCCTTCATGTGTGCTGCAGTGTGATGTGGACGCAGCTGAATGGACCCGATACCCTGGGTATTTCTGTGCATGTGTGCTGCAGTTCATGGACAGCTATCATCAACATTGAACACGCTTGCGTGCATATGTGTACCTGTGACGTGGTGACGACAATTAGATCACATGAGTAATGCAGGAAGCTAGCAGGCATTCTCTGAACAGAATTTTGGGTCCTACAATGGACACCGATGTGCATATGTCAAGTTAGATGTTGCTGGACTGTGTCCACCTGCCCAGTGCTTTTCACTGCTGGTGTATGTTCCCCAATCGCGGATGTCTGTTTGACTACCCATTCCACATGGTGCTACATAACCAGCTGATTTAGTACTGTGAACAAATGACATACATCCAAAGATGCTGGTTACCAACTGCTTCATATAAACCTCAGACATCCCAATGGGACATATCCGTCACTATATTTCCAATATAACACCACCGAAACATGTTGCTTACCTATGCATTCATTTAACCATGTTGTCTTCATAGGTGGGAATGCCATAGTTTACATATCCTACTTGGCGTTGTGTGTGTGCCATTAGTATGTGTTCCACAGGTCGCACATCTGTTCCGCTGTACGGTAGCGGTGCTCCTCAGTCTGTTGCTGGCAGACTGAGTGCTGTGTACGCCGGTGTTGGCACGACAGTCCGGCTTTGTATGTGGAATGTCAACTGTAGTCCCTATGTGTATTTCCTGTGTTATGCCTTACCGCGGCTATGTCATTTACCCGGTTTGCAGTTGTGGGTGCCATCCTGGCCATACGGGTGTCCATCCATGACAATTGCCTACTGGACACTAGTATAGGGCTGTACACATTCCACACCTACATTTAGCATTCTCCGGAGTATGGTTTGCATTATTAGCGGAGAGTAAGGCAGGTGATACGCACATCCCTCCCACGGGGCGGGAGAAAGGATTGCCTGCGAAACAACACCGAGCACAGAGTCTACATACCCAGAATCCCTTGACTGCAACAATTGACAGTACCCATTACACATCCGTCATGTAAAGCGGACTGTGATGTGGATGCAGTTCTATGGACCCGGTACCCTGGGTATTTCTGTGCATCTGTGCTGCATTACATGGACAGCTATCAGCAACATTAAACACGCTTGCGGTGCATATGTGTACCTGTGATGACAATGAGTTCAGTTAGTTGAAATAAGAAATTATTCGATTCTTTCCACAATTTTTGGGTCCTACAATGGACACCACTGTGCATATGTAAAGTGTAGAGCTTGTCGGACTGTGTCCTTGTGAGCAATGGGTTTCACTGATACTGTGTGTTCAGGAATCGCGGATGTCTGTTTGACTACCCATTCCACATGGTGCTACATAACCAGGTGATTTAGTACTGTGGACAAATGACATACATCCAAAGATGCTGGTTAGCAAATGCTCCATATAAACCGCAGACGTCCCAATGGGACATATCCGTCACTGTATTTCCAATATAACACCACCGGAACATGTTGATTACCTATGTATTCATTTAACCATGTTGTCTTCATAGGTGGGAATGCCATAGTTTACATATCCTACTTGACGTTGTGTGTGTGCCATTAGTATGTGTTCCACAGGTCGCACATCTGTTCCGCTGTACGGTAGTGGGTGCTCCTCAGTCTGTTGCTGGCAGACTGAGTGCTGTGTACGCCGGTGTTGGCACGAGGGTCCGGCTTTGTATGTGGAATGTCAACTGTAGTCCCTATGTGTATTTCCTGTGTTATGCCTTACGGCTATGTCATTTACCGGTTTGCAGTTGTGGGTGCCATCCTGGCCATACGGGTGTCCATCCATGACAATTGCCTACTGGACACTAGTATAGGGCTGTACACATTCAACACCTACATTTAGCATTCTCCGGAGTATGGTTTGCATTATTAGCGGAGAGTAAGGCAGGTGCTACGCACACATCCCTCCCACAGGGCGGGAGAAAGGATTGCCTGCGAAACAACACCGAGCACAGAGTCTACATACCCAGAATCCCTTGACTGCAACAACTGACAGTACCCATTACACATCCGTCATGTGTGCGGGACTGTGATGTGGACGCAGTTCTATGGACCCGGTACCCTGGGTATTTCTGTGCATCTGTGCTGCATTACATGGACAGCTATCAGCAACATTAAACACGCTTGCGGTGCATATGTGTACCTGTGACGACAATGAGTTCAATTAAGTGTTGAAAGAAGGCGGCATTCCTGTCTTTAGACAAATTTTTGGGTCCTACAATGGACAACACTGTGCATATGTAAAGTGTAGAGCTTGTCGGACTGTGTCCTTGTGAGCAGTGGGTTTCACTGATACTGTGTGTTCAGCAATCGCGGATGTCTGTTGGACTACCCATTCCACATGGTGCTACATAACCAGGTGATCTACTACTGTGGACAAATGACATACATCCAAAGATGCTGGTTAGCAACTGCTTCATATTAACCGCAGACATCCCAATGGGACATATCCGCCACTGTATTTCCAATATAACACCACCGGAACATGTTGCTTACCTATGCATTCATTTAACCATGTTGTCTTCATAGGTGGGAATGCCATAGCTTACATATCCTACTTGATGTTGTGTGTGTGCCATTAGTATGTGTTCCACAGGTCGCACATCTGTTCCGCTGTGCGGTAGCGGGTGCTCCTCAGTCTGTTGCTGGCAGACTGAGTGCTGTGTACGCCGGTGTTGGCACGAGGGTCCGGCTTTGTATGTGGAATGTCAACTGTAGTCCCTATGTGTATTTCCTGTGTTATGCCTTACCACGGCTATGTCATTTACCCAGTTTGCAGTTGTGGGTGCCATCCTGGCCATACGGGTGTCCATCCATGACAATTGCCTACTGGACACTAGTATAGGGCTGTACACATTCAACACCTCCATTTAGCATTCTCCGGAGTATGGTTTGCATTATTAGCGGAGAGTAAGGCAGGTGCTACGCACATCCCTCCCACGGGGCGGGAGAAGGGATTGCCTGCGAAACAACACCGAGCACAGCGTCTACATACCCAGAATCCCTTGACTGCAACAATTTACAGTACCCATTACACATCCGTCATGTGTGCGGAACTGTGATGTGGACGCAGTTCTATGGACCCAGTACCCTGGGTATTTCTGTGCATCTGTGCTGCATTACATGGACAGCTATCAGCAACATTAAACACGCTTGCGGTGCATATGTGTACCTGTGACGACAATGATTTCAGGTACGCATTGAAATAAGACATAATTCGATTCTTTCCACAATTTTTGGGTCCTACAATGGACACCACTGTGCATATGTAAAGTGTAGAGCTTGTCGGACTGTGTCCTTGTGAGCAGTGGGTTTCACTGATGCTGTGTGTTCAGCAATCGTGTATGTGTGCTTGACTACCCATACTGTGTTGTGCTACAGGAACCATGTCTTCCGACACCAGAAACCAATGCTATACATCCAATGTTGCAGGTTAACAACCACTTTCATACCATACCCAGAGGTCACGATTGGGAGGTATTGCCACTTTATTATCGAACAACACCCCCAGACTGTGTACATCATGGGAACTTTAGGCCAGTCTTACCAGCCATTTCCAAATGTAATTGGCAGACACATGTCAATACATGTATGATAACACATATTGTCATGCAGAAGTTGATCTATGTTATTTGGACATTGGCTTCTGCTTTTGGCATCCGTTGCTGTGAGTGTTGCCAGTTACCATACACATTGCTTGCTCAGAGGCAGACTACACAATACTGCGCAGTACTGTGGTCTCCTTTAATGACCCTGAGCCAGTGGTCGATGGTACGGCAGCCACTGCATCAATCACATTTGCCATCTACCAGTACCTACAGGACTGCATGAGCCAGTCATTCACTTACCCAACTGTGGTTCACTGTACCAATGCCAAGCATCCAGTGTGGTGTACCCCAGCCATACACAAAATGTACAACACGAGGAGGTGGCTACTACAAGGTGGAGCAGACACCTTGTGAGGTGTGACACCCTTGGTCATCATATGTGTAGACCTACACACTGTCATGAAATAGTCCAGGGCACATTCCACAGATATACCTACATGGACCTGGCTAACAATCATACCACCTTCAGTTGCTATGCTGGACACCTGGGAGCTCAGTCCCACATATGCTCTGACTGGGTTCACATAGAGGTGGGGTTTACTCAACATACACACATTGCCAACATACAGGCTGACAAGTCCAGTGAGGACATCTCCACACCCTCCCAACACATGAGGAGATGTGTGTACCACTGGTTTGTGGTCACCAAATGTTCTGTGACACACAGGTGGGACATGCTCTCTCCAGGGTAGTGGACATAGCATCGATGAGACCAGCTGGTGACCCGCTGTGTACTCCACTATCTCGGTTATGAATTGGACCCACAGTTAGGACAGCTATTTCTTTGTAGCCTCACCTCAGGTAGGGTACCCAGGTTGTGTCACATGGCAACTGTAGTCCCACGTCAGAAGGCCAATACCTCCACTGAGGCTGGTTATTACTGTCCCATTACCCTGAGGAGACCTATCTGCAAAGACATGGGGAGGGATCATACTGTGGCTCGTACATGACTGCATAGGGGACATACTTACTTTGCCTCACACACGGTTTGTCTTGTTCAGGGGTGTTCATGCCTTTAAAGCATGGTTGACATTTTCAGGACAGTCGCCGAGGCCACTGATGGGGTGTTGCAGTCCATACAGCCTACCTCGACCTGGCAAAGCCCTTCATCACATTACCCCCTCAGGTATCGTTGATAAACCCATTGGCTGGGATGTGAACACGCACATCACAGAATGTGTTGTAAACTGTCTATGTGACACAACCCACACGGTCATAGTTGCTGGCAGCATATCAGACCTACTGCCTGTCAGAAGTGGTGTCCCATGGGGCCCTTCCATGTGTGCACTCCTGTCATACACCTACATCTTCACGGTACAGGCACACACACAGTGTTTGTAGATGACTGCAAAACAGGTGCCATAGTGGGACAGACATCTGGCTCAGATATCCTTCAAGGGGCCTCCCAGGTATGCATATCTGCTGTCAGGGACATGTCCCACAGCTAAATGCAACGTCATGCAACATCATACCTGTGGAGAAGTACTAGGTCACCCCTGTCCAGCATATAGGTGGCTGTCCACTCAGCACAGGGGTGATTACCAGGAATCAGGGGACAGTGTTGGATGGTCACCATTCATTCCACACACACGTTGCTATCCTGGTTGTGTGGGTCTTCTACATTGCCCACCTGTTGGTGCAGGGATTCACATCTACATCAGGCTAGGTCATTGTTCCCTTGTACCCATTACGTGTTACACCTATGATCTACTATATTGCCCCATTCAGACTGTATCTGACCATACACCTACAGCAGCTGGGAAGCCCACATAGGTTGATCGTTGTACAGATGCAGGATGACACCATTTTGTGTAATGCTGCCCCACATGTAGGACCCCTGCCACATCACTTCACATACCTGCTGTTTGGTGTTGACCTGTGCCTGACATACAAGGCCATGTCAACCCATATGTCATGTGTATGCTTCACCTACTGTATCCGCATCCCTCAGAATCACTAGGGCAGGTGACATTTACCTTGTCACGGTCATTCATGGGATGTGTTTGGGTGACACATATATCACCCAGACAATCATTATGCTGTGGATCTACATCACAGTACATGTGAGACAGACATCCTTCCTAGCCTTGTTCGCAGCTATGTTGTCCATTGGATGGAGAATTGCAGGTATAGGCCAGGGATTACATCATTATCACTGCTTGACGGAGATACAGCAATATCATGGGTATTTCATCTGAAGCACAGAAGGTTGGCAAAGTCATCCTAACTATGGTGTAGTATTATGGCTGGGCCTGGGACGATGGCCTACCCTGTACCTATGGACGTGTGAACCTATATTCATAGTTTGTCACATGTACAATTGTCTATCCACTATAGTCTTTCGCCACTGTATATTTCTGTGGCACATGATTGTCCTCTGTATTACATGCAGGTATGCTGTGTACGTTGCACATACGTCACAGTTGATGACAGTGTATCTGTGTCCCTAACACCCCCCAAAAGGAGAGATATCTATACCAAGCGATTGCAGCCCCCCAAACATCTCCAACGCCCAAGTGAGAACTGCTCTCTCCAAAGCAAAAAACACAGCATCCATTGATGGTGTCCCCGCTGTGTGATACTCAACGAGGACTACCACACAACCTTCACAGCATTACATGCATATTTCCATTCTATTCTTCTTTGGCCTATGGAGACCCAGGTAGGGAGTGGCTAACTGCACCAGTCCCACTTCTCACAGCTAAGGTGCTCTGCACCTAATTCTGATTAAACTGCCCATTAGCTTGACAAGCTCTATCTGTAAAGCCATGGAGAGACCAGCTCAAAGCCATTGATGAGGGAAAGGCAGTCCATACAGCCTACCTCGATCTGGCGAAGGCCTTGATACAATACCCCACTCGGGTATCATTGAAAAACTCATCAGCTTAAATGTTAACCCATACATCACAAGATGGGTTGCAAACTGGCTGAGTGACAGAACCCACAGGGTCAGAGTTGCTGGCGCCATGTCAGACTCAAAGCCTGTCACAAGTGGTGTACCACAGGGCTCAGTCCTGGGCCCACTCTTGTTTGGCATCTACTTTTCAGTACAAGCAAACACAGGAGGGTTATGGTTGACAAAGTTTGCAGATGACTGCAAACTGGGCGCCATAGTAGAAAACACATCTGACACAGATATCCTTCAGAAGGGTCTCACAGAAACGGATAACTGGTGCCAGAGCCATGGCCTAAAGTTAAATGCCAAAATGCATAGTCATACCCTTCGGGAAAAACAAGGTTACCCCTAGCTACCAAATAGGTGGCAATCCACTGAGTACAGAAGAAGTTATCAGGGACCTGGGGACCCAGGTTGATAGTAGTCTGTCACTTGACACCCATGTAGCTAAAGTAGTTAGGAAGAAGACTTCTACATTGCCCACCTTATCATGAAGGGATTCTCATCTAGATCAAGGGAGGTCATAGTCTCCCTATACTCATCACTCATCAGACCAATGATTGAGTACAATGCCCCATTCGGAATGTATCTGACCCGACACTTGCAGCAGCTGGAGAGGCCACAAAAGTTCCTCACCAAAAGGATAAAGGGTCTCAAACATCTGTCCTATGCTGCCCGACTGAAAGAACTCCAGCTCTATTCAGTCGCATACCGCTTGCTCAGAGGTGACCTTTGCCTAACATACAAGGCCATGTCAAACCCAGATTTGATGAATATGCTTCACCTCAAAAAATCTAGATCCATCAGAGCCACAAGGGCGGAGACTTAAACCTCGACACGGCTATTAATAGGACATGCTGGAGGGATAGATTCATCACCCAAAGACTCCTATGCTGTGGAATAAAATCCCGTATATGTGAGGCAGAGCACTGGCCTTGTTCAAGAGAAATCTTGACCAATGGATGGGAGATCGCAGATATACCCCAGGGATTACCTCAGTGTCACTGCTCAACAGAGGCACAGCAAAATAATGGGTATAGTTCCCCATACTAAAGGGGTGGCGTAAGCCACAAAACTATGGGCTAGGCTTGTAAATGCCTCGGGCAGATAGCCTAGTATGAACCTATGAACCTATGAACACTGTGATACTGAGGACTACCACACATCCTTCACAGCATTACATGCATATGTCCATTCTATTCTTCTTTGGCCTATGGGCGGGTGTTAAGGCAAACATTACTCAAGTCCCTGTTTGTGCATGCTTCATGTTGGTGTTTGACCAGGCTCCGTTGCAGTCATGTGTTGGACAGTAGTGTGTCTGTGTGTTTGCCATGTGTTTTTATTGCCAGTACATCTGTGGGAGGTGTAGTTGGCACATGTTCCACTTTGCAGGGACACCCATCCTGGTGTTTGTGTCATGCATCTGCACTTGGCACGTGCCATATGTCCTGTACTATTCCCACAGTCGTATGCCTTCATGCACTACTACTGCGTGTTAATGGCTGTGTGTATGTGGTACACATGGACATTGTGATGTTTGTCTTGACCTATTCCAATGCTAGAACGTAAACATCTGTCAATTAAGTCTTTTAAATCAAACTGTAACACTCATTCAGATTTTCAACATGACACTCATTAACACAGGAAGCTGGGATTAATAACATTTTATTACTGTGCAGCAGGAGGCAAAGGAGTATGCAGTCAAAGTTTAGACATTTGTTCAACTCTATACATGTTACATCTGTATGAGCATTCTGTATACTATCATCTTTTGCACACATTAATGATGTTGTCAGTCACAAGGCATTTACATTGCTAGAGTACAGAACATTGTATTCCTACAACAGTGCTCAGGTAATGCTTATTACATGTTTTCCCATGAGGATAGCCCAACCTTGCGAGCCACATATTCAGTTAGACTGTACTTTGGTAAGTTCTGCTCTGCTCTGACACGGTTCCAACACTGTTCATATTCAGTCCTCACTCCGTGTCCTACTAGGTTCCTGTGTCTCTCTGCTGAGCAGCTGTACTCTGTGTTACAGCTCACAAGCCTATCCTCCTCAGTAGAAGGATGACAGATATACCTGTACATACATGTATTATTCTGTAACCGAGCAGATGACTAATGCTGACTGACATACACCTACTGCACTGGTTACTGCTAGGGTTAGGGTTCAATCACACTGCAGCTACACTACAAGCAATTACATGCATGAGAAGCTGTACTGCTATATTGTCAGGTAGAATAATATGCATTATACACTATTAGCTTCTAAAGTTGCACGTCATATTATGTTTAAATATGTATTTTGCTAACATTCTCCCTCCTTTGATTGCTTCTACTCTATCCAGAGACATATACAACATTATTTCATTCCCTGTCTTCCTCTGTGGAACGTTTAACTAGGCAAGTAATTTGATGTACATTGCAAGTAGGATTGCATTTTCTATTGACAAATACCACTACAGGTCTTGATCCATAGTCTCGGGTACAGGTATGTTGCCAGAGTCCCTGACTAATACTTACATGCACAGTATCCCGCACTAGACACATGCTCCCAATATGAGCAGAACAACACAAATGGCAATCATGATATTCAGTATGACTGACCCCATCCACCCAATGGTTTGTGGAAATGGTTCGGCAGTGGGTTTGGGCCTGGTTCCGCCATGGATGACACCTGCTATATTACCTGTAGGTGGGCATTGCCTTTGGTCTCTTCATGTGGTAGTTGGACACAGCGATCTTCTTCAGTAAGCGCCGCACCAATTCTCAGCCACGGTGCAGTCGCACTATTACATTTTGTGACACAACAGTTCTCATTGCATCCAGTTCATCAGTCACATGTTCAGGAGCCGAAGTCACATTCATCCTTCCTCCGACAGTTTATGATAACTTCCTCTGTTCCCTGATTGATTTCACTACTCCAGAAGCTGGGGGTGTTCCAGCCCAGGTTGTGACGCTGTCACTGAAGTCCATATGAATCGGTATTCCTTTATCTCTTGCAGAGGACTGACATGTCAGAACAGCTTCCATTTCACCCACTGGATTAGTAGGTTTCTCGACTGTGTTCCCAGTTCTTCGAGCTATATGTGTTATAGTTCGTTTTGCACCCACAGGCAATTGTACAGTATGTCATGTGACTGGAGCCAGATAACCCAAATAACAACTGCTGGACCAATTCCCAGGTAACCATTGCTATGCTTATTTCCCACAAACAACATAACTATATTCTACTTTATTACTGATGGGTTACCTCTGCATGTAACAAATTCCTGTCTCTAACAGAGGACTGTTTATACAATTCAGTATGTTTCTGCACATCCTTCAACATTGTTCTCATGATGTTTCAATACAAATTAGGAATGGTGCTACAAGTAGTACTGTGATCTTTGGCTGTTATATGACATTCAGAAGACACAGTTATGTTACAAATACTCCCACCAACTGAAACTGTACCATGTTTATGATAACATACAATTCCTTTTGTGTAACAGGTAAGTACATTGCCACATTGTCCTGTGATCTCACAGAACCTGTATCAAAGTGTAGATATTCACAAGTCTCAATCTATCCCAAGGGGACAACATGCATCGGAAGTCCTCCATATGATGTAGGTATGGCAGTACAAACACAGCAATTTAAAGTGTTCCTAGTCTCTATATGCACACATCATGCCTAGGTATCTGTTGAAGTGTGGAAGACACTCTGTGGCCAGTTCATCACGTATCAGTATTTGTATCCGTGTAGTTATATGCAGGTAAGGTCCCGAAATTGTAACGTAAACACAAACATGGTTAATAGGTGTATAATCATTAGGACAGCAAACATAAATGTCTTTGGGGTTGCTTTGTATTGTTATACAGTCTTCGCCGGGTGATTCGGGCTCTTTGGTATATCAGCTACAAGATGTCAATCAGACTTGATATCCTTTACCAGTTTGAGAAATGTGAGGTGGACCCAGGACGACCTCTCTGCAAACTTTACTGCGGTAAACAGTACCCCGTACAGACACTGTCCACTTGGCAATAATGTTCTTTGGATAACAGTGACATACACACAGGATACTGGTGTCAGCTATGCTTCCGTCTTCGTTTGCTCTTATCTGTAACAGACTTTAACTGAGGAACAGTGTTACTAGTTAACAATCCTCTCATGTCACCTACTACTGAGTCATCGACCACAATATCTACAGGCATGACAGCTTTCCACTCTGGCACATGATATGCCATTCCACATACTACTGTGCAGCACTTTACATTTGGAACTGTTGTCATGCTCAGCAATGCTAGAGGTAGACAGCTCATGTAACTTGTCTGGATGTCACCCACCAAACTCCTCTACTTATTTCTCGATCCCATTCTGCGCAGCAGTCGTGAGTGTGGGTTGTACATGCAATTGACATTCATGGTAATCGGCAATCCCCAGGTAGCGTGATTGTCTGGTTAACTACATGTGTTCTATTGTCACTGTAGCTTCTTTACAGCATGCCAGATCTAGGATACTTAATTTTACTGGCACCTTTGCCACTGCTGCTGCATCCGGATTACTGGTTGGGAATGCTTCTACCCATTTTGATTATATATATGTGTAATCGCTAAACAGTATTTGTTCCCTTCACATTTATGCAAATGTATGAATGGTTAGAGTGGAGTAGGTAAACTCACTCCCTTCGGTTTAAATACTCCTGTGCATGATATCTACGGCAAACGTGACACGCTGCTCATGAGGTTTGTATGTGGTTCAGAATTCCGTATGTTAGGTATTCTGTTAACCAAATGTACCATAACCCGTGTTGAGACATGTCTCTACCCATGGCTCCACAAAGCCGCATATCTGAATATATTAGACGTTAATATTGGCTTTATCACTGTGGATATGTGCAGTCCGTGTTCAAGGATTGCTCGTCATAACCACGCCGGCTTTTCTGCTTTCGTAGTTGCTGTTTGCATTGTTTGTACAGTTTCTACATCTAAACAGTCTGAGGTTTGTCATTCCTCATTCACACAGACACTTTCCAACTGTGACGCTGCTTGTTTTGCAGGTGCATGAGCTCATGCCTCAACGTTTCTACTGTTATCCTGTTGCTTTCTATGCCCTGCACATTTACAATTACCTACTTCAGTGGGTAACTGCCTGTAGTCTAATGCATTCAGCTTCGTGAGCATGATTAATCGGTTTACCGTGGATGTTATCATTCCCCTATTCTTCCACTGTTGCTCATAAACATGCACTGCACAGACAACAGAATGACTATCGGGACATATGTCCACACATCATTTTTCCGCTACAGTACAAGCACATGTTAAAGCTATCTATTCTGCTGCTTGAGCAGACACGTTATGCTGCAGGGTTTGGCCGTCTACAATGTCATTATCAATAACTACTGCATAAACTACTTCATCTCGCTCCTGTAGGACTCTGTCTACATGATCCGCATTAACTGGGTCACCTCTGCATCATCTAAGGGTATATCAGTGTTATCATGTCTGTGTGTAGTTATTTAATCCATTTCGATAGGCAACTGTGTGGTGTGCCATCAGACGGACGCTGATAGGTTTCATGTTGTACAACGCTCAATCACCATGTGAGGTTGACTCAGTGGTATGGTCAGACATGACAAATGTCTAGCACGAGTCAGAATTCTATCTTGCAGCAGATTGATCGCAACTGCATGACACATTCTCACAGGAGGGTGGTCTAGTAACACACGCCGGGCCTGTACTGCCATGGGTGCTACAACAACTGCAGGACAATGTGGCACTGACCATGCCACAGTGGTGTTAAGGCAAACATTACTCATGTCCCTGTTTGTGCATGCTTCATGTTGGTGTTTGACCAGGCTCCGTTGCAGTCATGTGTTGGACGGTAGTGTGTCTGTGTGTTTGCCATGTGTTTTTATTGCCAGTACATCTGTGGGAGGTGTAGTTGGCACATGTTCCTCTTTGCAGGGACACCCATCCTGGTGTTTGTGTCATGCATCTGCACTTGGCACGTGCCATATGTCCTGTACTATTCCCACAGTCGTGTATGCCTTCATGCACTACTGCGTGTTACTGGCTGTGTGTATGTGGTACATGGACATTGTGATGTTTGTCTTGACCTATTCCAATGCTAGAACGTAAACATCTGTCAATTAAGTATTTTTAATCAAACTGTAACACTCATTCGTATTTTCAACATGACACTTATTGACACAGGAAGCTGGGATTAATAACATTTTATTACTGTGCAGCAGGAGGCAAAGGAGTATGCAGTCAAAGTTTAGACATCTGTTCAACTCTATACATGTTACATCTGTATGAGCATTCTGTATACTATCATCTTTTACACACATTAATGATGTTGTCAGTCACAAGGCATTTACATTGCTAGAGTACAGAACATTGTATTCCTACAACAGTGCTCAGGTAATACTTATTACATGTTTTCCCACGGGGATAGCCCAACCTTGTGAGCCACATATTCAGTTAGACTGTACTTTGGTAAGTTCTGCTCTGACACGGTTCCAACACTGTTCATATTCAGTCCTCACTCCGTGTCCTACTAGGTTCCTGTGTCTCTCTGCTGAGCAGCTGTACTCTGTGTTACAGCTCAAAAGCCTATCCTCCTCAGTAGAAGGATGACAGATATACCTGTACATACATGTATTATTCTGTAACCGAGCAGATGACTAATGCTGACTGACATACACCTGCTGCACTGGTTACTGCTAGGGTTAGGGTTCAATCACACTGCAGCTACACTACAAGCAATTACATGCATGAGAAGCTGTACTGCTATATTGTCAGGTAGAATAATATGCATTATACACTATTAGCTTCTAAAGTTGCACGTCATATTATGTTTAAATATGTATTTTGCTAACATTCTCCCTCCTTTGATTGCTTCTACTCTATCCAGAGACATATACAACATTATTTCATTCCCTGGCGTCTTCCTCTGTGGAACCTTTAACTAGGCAAGTAATTTGATGTACATTGCAAGTAGGATTGCATTTTCTATTGACAAATACCACTACAGGTCTTGATACATAGTGTCGGGTACAGGTATGTTGCCAGAGTCCCTGACTAATACTTACATGCACAGTATGCCGCACTAGACACATGCTCCCAATATGAGCAGAACAACACAAATGGCAATCATGATATTCAGTATGACTGACCC
This sequence comes from Protopterus annectens, assembly GCF_019279795.1. NCBI lineage: Eukaryota > Metazoa > Chordata > Ceratodontiformes > Protopteridae > Protopterus > Protopterus annectens. Next base: position 618,763,398 of record NC_056736.1, read on the forward strand.
CATCCACCCAATGGTTTGTGGAAATGGTTCAGCAGTGGGTTTGGGCCTGGTTCCGCCATGGATGACACCTGCTATATTACCTGTAGGTGGGCTGCTTTTGGTCTCTCCATGTGGTAGTTCGACACAGCGATCTTCTTCAGTAAGCCAAGACGCATTACCAATTCTCAGCCACGGTGCAGTCCACTATTACATTTTGTGACACAACAGTTCTCATTGCATCCAGTTCATCAGTCACATGTTCAGGAGCGGGTACTCACATTGATCCTTCCTCCAACAGTTTTTGATAACTTCCTCTGTTCCCTGATTGATTTCACTACTCCAGAAGCTGGGGGTGTTCCAGCCCAGGTTGTGACACTGTCACTGAAGTCCATATGAATCGGTATTCCTTTATCTCTTGCAGAGGACTGACATGTCAGAACAGCTTCCATTTCACCCACTGGATTAGTAGGTTTCTCGACTGTGTTCCCAGTTCTTCGAGCTATATGTGTTATAGTTCGTTTCGCACGCACAGGCAATTGTACAGTATGTCATGTGACTGGAGCCAGATAACCCAAATAACAACTGCCGGACCAATTCCCAGGTAACCATTGCTATGCTTATTTCCCACAAACAACATAACTATATTCTACTTTATTACTGATGCGGGTTACCTCTGCATGTAACAAATTCCTGTCTCTAACAGAGGAATGTTTATACAATTCAGGATGTTTCTGCACATCCTTCAACATTGTTCTCATGATGTTTCAATACAAATTAGGAATGGTGCTACAAGTTGTACTGTGATCTTTGGCTGTTATATGACATTCGTAAGACACAGTTATGTTACAAATACTCCCACCAACTGAAACTGTACCATGTTTATGATAACATACAATTCCTTTTTGTGTAACAGGTAAGTACATTGCCACGTTGTCCTGTGATCTCACAGAACCTGTATCAAAGTGTAGATATTCACAAGTCTCAATCTATCCCCAAGGGACAACATGCATCGGAAGTCCTCCATATGATGTAGGTATGGCAGTACAAACACAGCAATTTAAAGTGTTCCTAGTCTCTATATGCACACCATCATGCCTAGGTATCTGTTGAAGTGTGGAAGACACTCTGTGACCAGTTGATCACGATCAGTATTTGTATCCGTGTAGTTATATGCAGGTAAGGTCCCAGAAATTGTGACGTAAACACAAACATGGTTAATAGGTGTATAATCATTAGGACAGCAAACATAAATGTCTTTGGGGTTGCTTTGTATTGTTATATAGTCTTCGCCGTGTGATTCGGGCTCTTTGGTATATCAGCTACAAGATGTCAATCAGACTTGATATCCTTTACCAGTTTGAGAAATGTGAGGTGGACCCAGGACGACCTCTCTGCAAACTTTACTGCGGTAGGCGTTGCCAACAGTACCGGTACAGACATTCGCACTGTACACTTGGCAATACTGTTCTTTGGATAACAGTGACATACACACAGGATACTAGTGTCAGCTATGCTTCCGCCTTCGCTTGCTCTTATCTGTAACAGACTTTAACTGAAGAACAGTGTTACTAGTTAACAATCCTCTCATGTCACCTACTACTGAGTCATCGACCTCCGGCTCTGCAGGCATGACAGCTTTCCACTCTGGCACATGATATGCCATTCCACATACTACTTCAAGTGGGTGCAGCACTTTACATTTGGAACTGTTGTCATGCTCAGCAATGCTAGAGGTAGACAGCTGATGTAACTCGTCTGGATGTCACCCACCAAACTCCTCTACTTATTTCTCGATCCCATTCTCTGGCGGCAGCAGTCGTGTTGAGTGTGGGTTGTACATGCAATTGACATTCATGGTAATATGAAGTAATCCCCCAGGTAGCGTGATTGTCTGGTTAACTACATGTGTTCTACTGTCACTGTAGCTTCTTTACAGCATGCCAGATCTAGGGATACTTAATTTTACTGGCACCATTGCCACTGCTGCTGCATCCGGATTACTGGTTGGGAATGCTTCTACCCATTTTGATTATATATATGTGTAATCGCTGAACAGTATTTGTTCCCTTCACATTTATGCAAATGTATGAATTCCATACAAATAGTACGGAACGGTTAGGGTGGTGTAGGTAAACTCACTCCCTTCGGTTTAAATACTCCCTGTGCATGATATCTACGGCAAACGTGACACGCTGCTCATGAGGTTTGTATGTGGTTCGTCATTCCGTATGTTAGGGGTATTCTGTTAACCAAATGTACCATCCCCCCTGTTGAGACATGTCTCTACCCGTGGCTCCACAAAGCCGCATATCTGAATATCTTAGACGTTAATATTGGCTTTATCACTGTGGATATGTGCAGTCCGTGTTCAAGGATTGCTCCTCGTCATAACCACGTCGGCTTTTCTGCTTTCGTAGTTGCTGTTTGCATTGTTTGTACAGTTTCTACATCTAAACAGTCTGAGGTTTGTCATTCCTCATTCACACAGACACTTTCCAACTGTGACGCTGCTTGTTTTGCAGGTGCATGAGCTCATGCCTCACCTTTCCTACTGTTATCCTGTTGCTTTCTATGCCCTGCACATTTACAATTACCTACTTCAGTGGGTAACTGCATGTAGTCTAATGCATTCAGGTTCAGTATGCATGATTAATCGGTTTACCGGTGGATGTCATCATTCCCCTATTCTTCCACTGCTGCTCATAAACATGCACTGCACAGACAACAGAATGACTATCGGGACATATGTCCACACATCATTTTATCGCTACAGTACAGGCACGTGTTAAAGCTATCTATTCTGCTGCTTGAGCAGACACGTTATGCTGCAGGGTTTGGCCGTCTACAGTGTCATTATCAATAACTACTGCATAAAATACTTCATTCGTTCCTGTAGGGCTCTGTCTACATGATCCATTACACATTAACTGTCACCTCTGCATCATCTAAGGGTATATCAGTGTTATCATGTCTGTGTGTAGTTATTTAATCCATTTCAGATAGGCAACTGTGTGGTGTGCCATACACAGGTGTCAGGCGTGACGTTGATAGGTTTCATGTTGTACAACGCTCAATCACCATGTGAGGTTGACTCAGTGGTATGGTCAGACATGACAAATGTGTAGCACGAGTCAGGAATTCTATCTTCTCTTGCAGCAGATTGATCGCAACTGCATGACACATTCTCACAGTGAGAGGGTGGTCTAGTAACATTACGGCCAGGGCCTGTACTGCCATGGGTGCTACAACAACTGCCTGTACACAATGTGGCACTGACCATACCACAGTGTCCAACTGCAATGAGTAGTCAGCTATTTAGCGTTGCTTACTTCCCTGCTGTTGCATCAAGACTGACGTCATATATCTCCACTTACAATCTACGGTCTGACAACATGTGTTATGATTATTCACGAGACCTACTACAGCTGTTGAGGCTATCAATCGTTCTAGTCTGCATAACGCTGTTTCTGCTACTGTAATCCGGTGTACTATGTGTTGTGCTGCCATAGGTGTATTAAAGGTTAAGGCAAACAATACAGCGGATTGCACAGCATTGTTTGGTATCCAGATTTAACATGTGTTAGTCGGCCCAGACACAACATCATTCCCTTCTTGTTAGTTGGCTTGGGTGGTTATTATATTGCTACCTTCCTATCGTCATGTGATGTTCTACCCTACTTGGATACCAGATATGCCAGGTAATTGACCTGTATTCTCTGTAGTTGCAATTTATGCTTGCTTACTTTATGTCCCTGTTCTGCTGATTATCTCAATAATGCTATTGTATCTTCCTAAAATTGCTGCTGGGTAGGGGCCGCAAGCAGAATATCATCCAATTAAAGTGGAGCTTGACTGGCCCGGTGGAGTTGACACCGAATGTAGCTAGCCATCCCCTGTGAGAATATCGTTGTACTTTCACAGTAGCCCCGCGATAGCCGGGTATGGCTGTATCTGTCACCCTGACTGTACAAGCAAAGCAATACGGACTATGTGGATGTATAGGTATTGCAAAGTAAGCATAGCTTATATGTACCACGGTAAGATACTTCTGTGGCATGTTCATTGCATTGAATATAGTGTGTGGGTCTGGCACCACTGCTACCCTAAGTATTCTTACATGATTTACAGCTTATACATACTGTACCATCCGCCATTCCCCTTTTGGTTTCCGGTCAGGAGATACAGGGGTATTGCATGGTGAATAGCGATTACTTTGTGGATGGGGAATTCCCTCTATGACTTTGCAGATATCTTCTGGTGTCCACGGTCTATACGCTACGGGGGTTGGGTCCTGGCCTTCCTGTCCTGCCTGATGGTTCGGTACTTCAATTAATTGACAGATATCCTCACTCTGTTGTAGTACTGTGTTCTTACTCGGGTGTCCCTAGGTATGTTACGTGTTTGGGATGTGGTTTCGATAGCTTCTATTACATTTGTTCGTTATGCTACCTCTGTTGCCACAGGATAACGTGTGGGGACTAGCCTGCCCTCCCGCTTAATATCCTGCATGTGGTATCTGCGGTGGTAGGGTGTTGTGGGGCGATCGGTACTACTGTATTATGATCTTCTCTGTGCATTATGATGCTTAGCCATTTGTAGTGTTCTATTCCCTTCGTTACACTACCTCAGTCCACCGATGTGCATGACGGATACCCAATTGTCGCTGTTTTGTCGCCTGCACATCTTAGGGCTGCCACCTTTTCCAATGCACAATGTGGGACATTAGTGTTCGGGACGTGTAATTTGCCTGGAAAATGCATGCCCACGGCCAGTACATAGGACAGGTATTCACGTTTTGCCAGGTGAGCGACCAATTGTTGTAGCATTTCAGTTGCTTATTCTGTTTATTATTATATTTTGCTGTTCCACATACAAATTTACTGTTTTATGCTACCATTTTGATATATATCTGGGAAATGTTTGTCCTGAGATATCAGGACATTTGACATGTGTTCGGTTTATTTACAGGACACGGCTGGCCAGAGAGGGCATATCCCTCTCAGGGTGGAACAGGTGTTTACCTTGGAACATATGCATCAAATTTTCAGCGATTACAATGTTTCAGTAACGGTATGTTGCCTAATATACCATCAATGTCATATTTATTACCCCATTTTGCTGCATAACTCACATTATGTGCTCTCTGCGATTGCATATTCTTCACGTCACCCGTCAAACGCGGATCACATGATCTGTTGCTTCAATAATCTCCCATATCCTCTACACGACTGCTACGTACCCTTCTGTCATAACACGTGTGTCTCCTTCCCTGTATCCACTGTAGTGTCTACATTCACTATTTACTCTGCTGTGTGTTCCCCTGACCTATGTTCAGATTTAACAGTATGTGGGCAGGTCTTCGACCTGATATCAGTACTGTTAACAGAAACACAATGTAGTCTGGTCCCTGATCTACAATAGACACAAAAGGCAGACACTCCTTACCTGGGCCTCCTGTTTAAGGCTGCACGTTTTCTTCTTGGGATCCAGTTTTCCGCTTTTCAGCCACAGATCAGACAGTAAACAACCTCTTTACACACAACAATTCAGTCGGAGGTCTTTTCATTCAAGAAGAACCATTTATGCATATTCTCCAGCGTACATGTCTAACCAGCCATGCACTCTGACCTGTAGCTTACCAAGGGAATTCCGGATTACAAGGATCACGATGTGAAATAAGTTGTTACAACCAGACTGTAGTTATCAGTAGGCTTTTCTAAGTGACAGCCGATAACACAGGATGTTCGGGTTCGGACAGTTTTAGTAGTGTACACAGGCAGGCTAAATAATGTACAGTCCAAGTATGAGAGTTTTGTCTGACTCTATACAGTAAGCAGTTTCTTTATATAGTGTTTACAATCAGCTTTTGCCCACCTTACTGACGTGGTCGGTCACAGGGCATTTACATCACTATGGTCCGCAATAGTCTATACATACGTGGGTGCTGGGCTCGTGCTTTTAAATTGTTTTCTCATGGGAATAACACAGCCTTGCAAGGCACCTTGTACATTACAGTATCCTTTTGTGATTGTAGCTGTTTCAAGGACCCTAGACTGTTACGATACAGTGGACAGTTAATTTCTTAATACGTTGCTTTGTCTCTCTGGTAGGGAGTTGTACTGCTATCTTCCATTGAGCTCACAAGGCCATCCTCCTCTGGGGAAGGAGTGCTGTTATGCATGTACATACATTTATTGTTCTGTAACCCAGCAAATAATTAATGATGACAGACATGAGCCTGCTGTCCTGCTTACTGCCAGGTTCTGAATTCCATCACAGTACAGCTTAGCTTCACCAATTACATGCAGGCTTAGTTCTGCTGCCATATTGTACGGTACAATTCAATACATTATATAGTATTTCGAGTGTAAACTGGAACTTCATATGTGTTTCTATATATTTTACGAACAACATCCATCCAACCATATGCATGTTGTTCCATCCTTTACCTTGACCGTGTGTATTTGTCCGTCCAGCCATGCTAATCTCCACATGTGATGTCCCAGTTTCCCCTTCTTTGCCTGTAGCACCCTGTTAGGATGTCCTGTGTGTTAGGCACCTGTTCCGCTATATGTGATCGACTTCACTGCAAAGATAATCGTCGATGCGGTGGTCCAACGACCCGACTTGTCCACATGTGTACACTTATGTGCACCGTGTCGTATGCAAACCTAGATGGTTTGGACGGGTACATACTACATGCCGGATGTACACATTCTGCTGACACATTCACATGCAGCCATTTACATATCTGTACCTGCGGTGGGTTGCTGACATGTGGGGTACGTATTTGCCCGCGTGGCATTGCCTAACACAAACATCTTACCACAGTTCAGGTATGCACATTGTGTGTGGTTGTATAGCTGCACACGGATGCTAGCAGGTTTGGGTGCAGGGGTATACATGGGTGTGACTGACATGTACAATGAGGCTATTGTGTAGTACATCCGAATGCATGGGTTCTGCTTCTGGATATTACACTTCATCATACACCATCCAGTGTATGCAACAGAGACGTTGCTGGGTCTGGGATATGTTGCTATGCACATGTTTGCCTGTGTTTGGGGTATCTTGCTTCCTTACTGTTGTTATGTCGGCACAGCTACCCGGCTATGTACTGTCACTACTGCTTGTGACCATTATGGTTGGCACCTTTTCCAATGCCCATAGTGGGGCATGTTATGTGGACACTTCGAAATTTGCAGGACTACACATACCCAGGGCTAGTGCAGTAGACAGAACTTCACTTGTTTGCCATACTATGAGCCTATTCTGTAAGCGTTTGGGTTCCTTATTTATTTTCTTATGCCATGTCAGTGTTCCATACCGTAATGTATATGTTTTATGCTACTATTTACATGTATATTGCGGGAATTTGCGTGGCAGGGGATCGCAGGTCATTTTCCAATTTTACGATTGTTGCAGGGACACGACTGTCCAATCAGGGACTGTCCATGGCACTTTGGGACAGCAGGTAACCCTGGTGACCATGCCCATGTCGCTGCTGGGGTTTCCACCTTTTCCATTTTCCGATCTGGGATATTTCCGGGACTCACATCTGCCTTTACAGGCCGACACATACAAACGGTCACTATATAGCATAGAAATTCACTTGTTTGCCTAAATAATTTGCTTATTATTGTGGCAATTTCCTTGCTTATTCTGTTTATTGTGTCATTTCGGTATTTCTGTTACAGAAATAACCAATTCATGCTACCATTACATTACATACGGGATATCATTGTGTCCTACAATCGTAGCACATCAGCCATTTCTAATATGTTTTTTCGGGACACAACTGTCCATGGAGAGACTGCCCCAACCAAAGTGGGACAGGTGGTGACCTTAGTCGCTGCTCCTATGTCGGTGCGGCGCTGACATGCGGCTGTACACCTTCTCTGAGTGTAAACACTGACAGTGCATTGCGGGACAAAGGCGGTCTTATGCGTATCCTTTGCTCCTTGGACGGGTACACATATGCCTTCGTGGCTTCTATTTGCTTCTCCATTAATTTGGAACGGGGACTATGTTGCGTACTGTACGTGCGTTTCATTCTGCACGGGACCTGGCTGCTGCCATTACTATTGTGGGCGGACCGTGGCTGTCAGCACATTAGGTTGCTCACCTCATGCCAGCTTAGACACGCCTCCAGACGCATCCTACCTGGGCTCGCTCGCGTACACTACGCACGTGTCTGTGATTCCGGTGCACTCTCATTAATATGTATATGGCGCTACTGCGCCGGATATTCCATGCACCGCCGGCGCAGGCCTTATGCCGGCCTTGCGCCGAGCTTCATGAATCCCGGGGAGAGCCTTTGATTCCCTAAATTGGGACTATTTCTTCAAAATTCTGGTGTTTTTGAATTTCCTCCTTCCTTTGTTCATCTATATATATATATATATATATATATATATATAATCTATCTATATATATATATATATATATATATATATATATATATATATATATATATATATAAATATACATATACATATATATATATATATATATATATATATATATATATATATATATATATATATATATATATATATATATATATATATACATACAAATAATTTAGAGTATGTTAAGCTAGGTCCTTTCACCTCTTAATCTATACATATAACAAAGGGTACTAACAAGGATGTCCCATGTCACCAATTCTGTTTGCTTTGGCTATTGAAATATTGGCAGATTCAATACGTAACAACACAAAAATCAAAGGAGTAGATATTTATGAATAATACAATTCTAAAGTAATGCTCTTTGCTGATGACATATTATTAACATTATCCAAATACAAAAGAGACATTAGAAGAATTAGATATTTTAATTGACACATTTTACAGGACTTCAGGACTCCATTTTAATAAATGAAAATCAAAATTTTTATTTTTAAATAAAAAAAAGAATTGTGGATGAAGGGGACTCACTTCACAGGGAAACAAGAATCTACCTTACAAAATCTAGGAATTGAGTTATGCAATGATAATAATGAATTAGTCTAAAAAATTACAATAATATAATCAATGCAATTAAAATCTCTGTGGAAAAGTGGAACAAATTAATATTAACATTTCATGATAGACTACAGTTAATAAAAACGTTTTTACTACCCAAGATTCTATATATAGCTTTGGCAATACAACTGTTACCAGAAAGGAATATACTCAAAGAAATACACTTATGCCTAATAAAATGTTTATGGTTTCCCAAAAGAAACAGAATAGCTTTAACGCATCATATCAGACCATGGAAACAGGGGGATTAAACTTTCCTGTTATTGAAACATATATAAAAGCATCAATATCTAAAACAATCTCAGATTGGATAAGTCCAAATTATTCTGCAAATTGGAAAGTAATATCAATAAATGAATTTGATTTACTAAAAAAGTTCAAATAACAGATAAAAACAATTTGTCATCGCACATATTATGCATTAGTATGCAATATAACATAACTAAGCCCACCAAAACTCATATGATTAATTATTACATTGACTCATTTAGGAACATTATTAATGCAAATATAGATTTAAAAATCTGGTTTGATCTTTAATACCATTCATAGTTACAAAGAGCTATCCACATAAAATATACAGAGAAATAATTAATTACTGGGAACAGAAAGGATTTGTTCATAGGTTCATAGGTAGTTGCTAGGCTACCGGCCCAAGGGCCTAAGTAAGCCTCACCAACAAAGTTCCCTGGCTTACACCAACCCAAGAAAGTTAATTTCCTGTGCCCCTGTCAAGCAGAGCCAGAGAAGTGATCCCCGGGGTGTATTTCCTATTTCCCATCCACTCATCAAGATTTTTCTTCAAGAGTGTTAATGAGGAACTTTGCTTGACATAGATGGGTAGCCTGTTCCAGAGTATAGGAAGTCTCTGGGACAGGAATCTATCCCTCCAGCAAGTCCTGTTTATTGTGGTGACAAGGTTTAGGTCCCTAGAGCATGTAGCTCACAGGGATTGGGATTTCTTTAGGTGTAGCATGTCCAACAGCTCTGGGTTTGACATAGCTTTATATGTTAGGCAGAGGTCACCTCGGACTAGGCGATATACTACAGAGGAAAGCTGGAGTTTTTTGAGATGATCAGTGTAGGGCATCTGTTTGAGGCCAGTAATTATCTTTGTGCGGTACTTCTGTGGCCTTTCCAACTGCTGTAGATGTCTTGTGAGGTACATTCCAAAAGGGGCATTGTACTCTATAATTAGTCTAATGAGTGTCGAGTTGAGGGGAACAATGATCGCTTTTTTTTCCAGGATGAGAACCCTTTTGTGATGAGGTGTGCCATGTAGAAGGATTTCCTGACTACTGTGGCAATGTGATTATCAAAGGTGAGACTACTGTCCACCTGGGCCCTAAGGTCTCTTATCACACATTTGGTATTAAGAAGACTGCTGCCTATGTGGTAGTTCACGGTTACAGAGTTTTTACCAAAGGGGATAACAATGCAGTTTTTGACATTGAGCTTGAGGCCATGGCTCTAACACCAGGCATCTGTTTCAGTGAGGCCCCTCTCTAGGATGTCCACATCATTTGGGGACTCAACTATAACTCCTAGTTTACATTCATCTGCGAACTTCATTAGACAGAGGCTTTCTGTGTTAGCCTGTACTTCAGAAAAGTAGATACCAAACAGCAGAGTTCCCAGGACTGAACCCTGTGGTACTCCACTTGTCACAGGTTTGAAGTCAGATTTGAAGTCTGCAACTTTTACAGTGTGGGTTCTGTCAGTGAGCTAGTTGGCAACCCATCTTGTGACATAGCGATTAATACCTAGTTTAGTGAGTTTAGCTATAATTCCAGAATGGAGGATGGTGTGGAAAGCCTGGGCAAGGTCAAGATAGGCTGCGTGAACCACCTTACTCTCGTCTAGGGCTTTGGTGACTGCCTCAAAGAAGTCGACCAGGTTCAGGAGGCAAGATCTGCCTTTCACAAACCCGGACTGGGTAAGGTCCAGAGTTTGGAGGTTACTAATGTCCTTGTTTATGAATTCCATGATGATACATTCCCTGGCCTTGCAGACCAGGCTCATCAGGCTAATAGGGTGATAGTTCCCAGGATCAGTGGTGGCTCCCCCATTGTGCAGTGGTTTATCTGTTGCTGTGCACCATTCAGTGGGCACAAAGCCTGACATGAGGCTATGATTGAACATGGTGCTTAGGTGGGGAGCCAGTTCATTCTGAAGTTCGTGTAAAACACAGCCTGGGATGTTGTCTGGTCCCTTGCATGCTTTGTTTTTGGCTTTAGCGAGTGCTGCTTTTACCTGTGAAGTTGTGATTACAGGGACTCTGCATTCTTCCTGTATAGATACGGGCCCTTTAAGGGGTGAGGGGTGGGTAAAGTTAGTACTGAACCTATCTGCCAGGATGTTAGCAAAATCAGTTGGTTCTGTAATTTTTGTGCCATTGTGCTGCAACTCAGTTTGTTGGTTTCAATGTATCAAAGAACTAAACCTTCTAGATATGCTGATATATTTGCAAGATTTATGCAGAATAATTAGTAATTCTTCATTTAAAGAAATACCTAAACTTACAAAATACCTATATGAAATCATATATAATAATTATGACATGGGAAATAGTATTTTGAAATTACAAGATATTGATAAATTATAAAACAACACCCAAATCCTCCTATTGGAATTATAGAACAAAAGGACACTCATTACAGCTAACTGAAAAAATTAAATGAAATATTTTATTATCAATAAAGCATACATCTTTTACACAATACTGGAAATTTTTAATTGGAAATGCTTGCACAGAGCATTCTTAACTCCAGATAGAATTACTAAAATTAATTCTTCCACAAAGGGAATATGTTGGAAGTGTGAACAAATATACAATGCAGATTGGAATCTAATTTTTCGACTGTGTTAAAATTAAGCCAATTTGGAATGGTATTAAAAAATATTTACAAGCTTTATTTAATGGATCTTTTAACTTATCTAAAGCTCTAGTATTTTTAAATGTTTAAAAGGTCCTCATATGAATAAGTCAAATATGTATCTAGTATGGATGATACTTGCAATCTCAAGGAGGTGTATAACAAGAAAATGGAATACATACACAATACCGACTTTGGAAGACTTCTACAGCCTACTGAAGACCACAGCATTGTTGGAAATTAAAACTAAAGAATTAAGGATTCATCCTAAGCCATTTATTAAAAATTCATGGAAAAGGTCGTATCATTGAGTGACACTTTACAATAACTGATCAGATACACTCTGATAACTAGATTGTAATACCTATAAAGTAATTGTATATATTGAGCTCTGTTATAGCGTCAGGCTGATGTAAATAGTGTACATAGTTATTAAGATGTTATATACAAATACTATGGAATTTATTCAACTGTATTTGAAAAATAAAAAATTTTTGAGGACAAAATGCAAGCAGGAGAGGTAAACAATAATGGTGCATGAGCAGCCCCAGTAGTCGATGTGAGTGTGCACTCACAGTTGTTTAATGATGATGTAATCAACAGCAGCAAATGCATGCAGTAATGTCTAATGAAAAGACAAGTAACACAGTTACTGAGGCTGAAGAATCCATGAAGACGGAGAACATGAATGTACAAACAGAGTTGCGAAGCAAAACAATCGATGGAAAGGTAGGCCAAAGAAGGTGTTATGACAATACAACAGTTTTGAAGAATGTGAAGTATAAACAGGAGATGTGGGATATGTAATAACAAAGTAACTTGATGGAACAGCATGCACTATACCTGACAACACTGGATTGTTAGCCATGGACCTTTACTATACCATGACTGTTAATAAAAAAGGAATATATTTTAACATGAGGTAGGTCAGTACAGCAATATTGTCCACATGCTATTATATCTACAGTGTACTGGCAAGGTGAGACACTGCAGAAGCCAGAGTACATAGCCTCATAAAACACATACCTTGGAAATGTATTTCATGTGCAGATGAATTTCAAAACATAGAAAAAATTCATGATAGCCCTAAAAGGAACTGAAATAAAAACTCCCACATTAAAAAGTTTCATAGCATTGTATAAGCAAGGGAAGCCATGGCTTCAGTCATATGCCATAAAACATTTGTGTGAGAAATGTTGGAAATGTGATTGGAAACAGAAATTTATGAAACGGTATACAAGCCCGCAGTGTACGTGAAGCACACAAACAATTGTAATGACACAGTAAACATCATTGCATAAGTAAAGAGCTCCATTAAAGAAGTCAAAATAATGGCAGTAGTTGTGCTTTATTTCAAAATGATATGTGCATCAAAGCATATCTCAGTTGTGCAACTGTTTAATTAGCATCTGAACACTTGTTGGATCTTTTTAATACCGAAATGCATAAAACACTAAAACCAGTTAAAACAGTTAAGTGCTTTCAACCAGGAATCTCCTGAGCTTCCTCTGAAATAATTTAATGCAAAGTAAAAGCACTTTTAAAACAGTATGCCAAATTGCACAACCAATCACTGTTTCATCAGCAAACCTCCAAGTTAACCCTTCAGATTCAAATAAAAGAATTTACATGAACGTCACATTATATTATATAAATAAATATATATAAATCTTTAAAATAGTATAAAAAACCTAGTTGGAATTTTGGTAGATCTCTAAGTTTGAATAATAAATAATATTCATGCTTAACATTTTTATAGATATTTATTTCTGTATTTTTTGTACTTTTTGCAATGTTATAACTTCTGTGACAAGCTTTTTATACTATTTTAAAGAGTCATATATATTTATTTATATAATATAATGTGACATTCACGTAAATTCTTTTATTTGAATCTGAAGGTTTAACTTGCAGGTGTGCTTATGAAACATGTGATTGGTTGTGCAATTTGGCATACTGTTTTAAAAGTGCTTTTACTTTGTGTTAAATTTGTTCTGAGGAAGCTCGGGAGATTCCTGGGTGAAAGCGCTTAAATGTTTTATCGGGTGATGTCATTTATTGAGAATTGCATTTAAGTGTTCACTTGCATACCTTTTATTTTCTGATGAAGTTCATTTACTACATGTGAATGAAAGCGCTCACATTAGAAGTTTTTATTTATTTATTAACTATGATTTACTGGATTTATTGATTGCTATGAAGCGCCTTGTACTCCTGAAAAGGATTTGCATGTATGATTTAGAAATGTCATGTATATCCTGGTTAAATAACAGTGGCAAGCTCTTAGTACAAATGTCATCATTATTCTGTCTAAATATAGCTAATATCAATTATGGCAGGTATCACAGCTACGAGTTCTGTTTGATCACTCCTGATATGGTGTGCGTGGATGCAGCTGTGTCTGGCAGCTAATACAAATGTCATTATTATTCTGTCTAAACATAATTAATATCAATTATGGCAGGTATCATAGCTTTGAGTGCTGTTTGTTTAAGCTTGACATGGTGTATGTGGATACAGCCATGTCTGGCAGCTGTTATATGTTTCCATTTTTGTCTCTGGGAAGCTGTGGGTTGCAGCTTGTGATCGAGGTTTACTGATGCTTGTGTATTAGGAAGAGACACTTGGTGTTTTAGCCTGGATCCAGGGGTAGGGGTGGATAGAACAGTGACTTGGGATATTTTGTCAGAGAATGGTTTGTTTGTACGTCTGCTGACAAAAGGTGGGAGGGCTGGAGGAGTGTGTTGTCTCTTGTTGTGGTGGCTTGTTGGGAGTTTTTTTTTTTTATCTGTTTGCTCTCTGTTCTTTTCCTTGCTGCTGCTTCCCTGAAAGGGAGGGAATTTAGGTTTGACGTTGCAGTGAAATGAAGCTTTGCTTCATGTACATCATGAGCCTCTGGCATGCAGTACACAGACACACTAACAGAAACAGACGCTCCCAGGTTGCTATGGTAACAAAGACAGTGTGACAATAATACTTAATGGCTCTAAGGAGACTCCAAGATGATTCTCGGCAATGACATTTTTGGTTTAAAAAAATATATATATATATATATCTATATATATATATATATATATATATATATATATATATATATATATATATATATATATATATATATATAGATATATATAATAAAAGGGCTGTTTTAAACCACATGTACTTATACACTTCATTTAGCTCATTAAGTTGATTCTTGATAAAACAAAAATAATAATAAGTGCAATTTTATATATAAATGTATTTTGGTCTAAACACATTAAGGACTTGCATAGGAGTGGAAGTCTGAGTTATTGTGAAAGACTAGGAGAACTTGGTCTTGTGTGGTACCCTGTGCAGTGGTCTGGGTGGTGAACTTGCTTGGCTGTGTTGGGCATATGGGGATAGCTGATTCTAGGGGTATTTGTGGCTGCTGAGAGGTGCTAGAGAGTCATCAGATTTCCTTCATGGAAATATCTGTAGGAATGGAAAGTGTGTTGAGTGGTTCACTGGCAGAGTGGCCACTGCATGGAACAGGCTGGTAAAATGGAACAGGACAAATATTAGTTTGGATATTTTAAGAACAGCCTGGAAACACACAACATAAACTAGTGAATGATATATATATAACAAAAACCAAGCACAGCACACACAGCAAACGGAGCACGGATCCCACACAAGATATAATAATAAGTAGCAAAAAAGTCATAAAACTCAAATGTGGGCTCCTAATGGCATTCCAACAAATAGCATCAACGAAATTCCAAGCAACAATCCAAACTCCAAGGTAAAAGAAATAGTAGTTTATTGTAGTAAGCGCTTTCACCCGTAGGCTTCTTCAGACTTTACATTAAAACAACTGTTAAACAGGTTTAAATATGCAAGAGGCTCTAGGTATTGGTCAGCCCAGAGCCAATCAACAGTGAATCACATAAATCAGCACGTTATACTAAATATAAACAAACAATTCAAGTAAGTATATATGTGAGTAAAGACTTATGTCAAAGCCTATCACTTTACATAAAATAAACAATTAATGCAAAGAATTCATAAAACGAGTGAAAGACACAATCTAATAAAAACTGTATAGACACATCCTCTAATATCTAAAAACAAACCAATGCAATTGGAAAGCATATTGGCGACTGTATAAAACAATTATTAAAGTGCATTGTGTATAGCATCAGTATGAACAAGTAAATTGTAAATAAAAGAGCACTCAAGAAAACAAAGCTCGAGTACTATACCCGGGCATTTTCAAACAACGAGTTCAGAAAGGCAACTGAACCTCTGAATACTTTCAAAACATACTAAGCATTTCTTCCCATAAAATCACTGAGGAGACGTACCAAATAAAGTGGTGAAGTAACTTCCTCGCTAGAACTACGGTCGCTCCAATAAACTGTATTCCCCAAAAGGTCCTGTGCTTGCTAAAAACCTTGCGTCGCACAGAAAAACCGTGCATCAGGTTTTGATACCATATACCTCTAGGCGCACACCCATACAAAGCTTCCAAAAACATTAAAACAAAAATAAAAATAAAAACCGCATTATTTAAGCCGCCAACAACAGCGACTAATACCATCAAAACAATAACAAATATTAAACAATTAAAATAAAAACCTTGTGACCCTTCCCGGATCATCAAATCACGAAGCCTAATAGCAATAAAACATTTTGGTGCTGCGCTACTTAATATATATAATATATACGAGTTAGTTAAAGCATATGGAAACTCTTAAATAAGAGTTATCTAAATGTTCCATGACCAACCAGATAAAACCTATCATAACATCAAAAAAACAGAAAGGCGACATACCATAATAGGGCTTTAAGCTATCAAATAGCCAGTATAGCTCATCTGAATCTTGCAGAATATTCCCACTATCCTGAACCCATTAAAACTCATATAACCGTCTTATACAACCAAAAATGGTATGGTATATATGGGAACCACCATACCCTGGCGATTCCATAACCCGACACCTATAGCATTACATAAAATCATAGCAGTAACAACGTGCCTTGGTAAGAGTTATAATAATTGGATTTACTGGCTAACACTTACAGGCCTGGCTAAAGGTAACCCTTGGCTCAAGCATTCATACAATCAAATGCCGCTACCAAGGAAAAAACATTCACTTCCATAATGTGACCATTAGCACCTAATAGTATGAATTATAATACCAAACAGCACATCAGAAGATGTGCGAACTTCTTGTTGACCCTTGAAGATCATTATATTATATTCTCAAAATCAAGTAACAGGGTTTTGTGTGTGTTATATGTTGCAGACCAACATGTAAGTACACTAACGTGTAAGTAGGTAAACCTAACAGAGACTGCACAAATGCAATACTCTGATTAAATAATGGGAAAGCTAACTAAATAGCTCCATTGTGCCTTAGGCCAACTATACGTCCACACATAATATGGCTCAAGCCAAAATAGAGGAGCAAATAATACTTTTCCTAAAAATAAAAAATAGAAAATACAGTCAGGGAGATATCAAGTTCTTTAGAGAAAGCCCTATACAGCCTAGGGGTAGATGGCATAACCAAAGGGGTGTCTCAAAATCAAACTCATATGAGCTTATTATTTGGGTCTACATAACCTCCTCTTTTTTAAAAATGGTTTAATCTGCACCTTCTCATTGAGGCCAGGTGGTTTATCAGCTCTACATCTGATGATCCACTTTAACTCATTCTCCAGGGTAAAATTCACCATGTCACCACCTCTTATGTTATTAGACAAGGCCTGAAGGACACAAAAGACAAATTTGTGTGTGGTACCAGATGCCAAAGTATGTTTCGCTAATGCATTATTGATCGACGCAATGCAAATATGGTACATATGTTCCCTAATCCGCTCTCTAAGGGACCTATTAGTTTTCCCTATGTAAAATGAGGGACACATAGTACATCTTGCCAAATATATCACATCAGTACTTCCACAGTCTGTTTTGGTGCATAAGTTAAACTCATAATTAGTGGATGGATGTAAAAAACTCATCCTGGGGTCTATGTGTATACACTGGTTACACCTACCACATGGTTTTGTATTGTAGTAATGTAGGCCATCAGTGTTTGGAGGGGCGATATTCCTGGGGTTACATAGAAGCCTCTTCAAATTCGGTTTATTCTTAAACACAACCTTAGGTATGGGGCCTATTAAAGACCCAATCTTGTCATCTAGTAGTAGAACACCCCAATATTTCTCCATAATCTCCCTTATAGACCTGGCATCCCTTGTAAAAGACATGATCGCTCGAATGGCACCAGTGGTCATATTAATTGGGGAGTCACCAACTACTGTTGGTTCCAAAAAATAAGGTCTAGCTCTATCTAGTCTCATCCCATTCACTTCTGTTAACAGTTGTTCAAACCTACATGTTTCATAACCCCTAGAGTTAAAACTATGCCTCAAATAATCAACTTCATTCAAATAGCCCTCCTCAGAGGCATTAAGACGGGAAGCTCTCATGATCTGTCCCTTCATTACGTTATCAAAAACATATCTAGGGTGCATACTTCCCCTATGTAGGAAAGTATTCTTGTGGCACATTTTACGATGTATGGAAGTATTAAGAAGTCCACTGTCTAGCCTATTGATATTAACGTCTAAGTAAGAAATTCGATCACGTGAATAATTCAATGTAAATTTTAGGAAAGCAGTGGACGCATTAATGTACTCAAAACATGCTAGCAAACTCTCTTCATCACCTAGCCAGATCATAAAGAGTTCATCTACAAACCTCTTATATATGCCAATATGCTCCATTAGACTTTCATTCTGTAATATAAATTCTTCCTCCCACTTGGCCATGATGCGATTGGCGTAGCTATTGGCACACGAAGTGCCCATAGCCACGCCATCTCTTTGGAGATACAAGTCATCGCCAAATAAGAAGAAGTTGGAATCCAAGATGGTCTCCAAAAACAAAGCCACCAAGTCGATTCTATCCATACTATAGCTAGACTTGCTACGTAGATAGTCAGAAATACTGGCGACACCCAACTCATTGGGTATCACCGTGAACAAACTGACAACATCTAGTGTCACTAAAAAATATTCTTGTTTCTCTTCCAGTTGTTTGGTTTATTCATATAATTCTAACAAGAACTGTTTACTATCCCTGAGTATTACAGGGTTCAGGTCTACTAGTGGGCGTAGATAGTACTCCACATAAATCGAAATGGGTTCCGTCGCCCAACCTTCTCCGGCCACTATCGGCCGCATAGGGGGTTTCTTCAGTGATTTATGAACCTTTGGAAGGCCCTGGATGATAGGTATGCAAGGGTTCCTAACCTTAAGATATTCATAGGTCTCGTCATCTATCAACTTATTCATCACCAACTCATCTAACATACTATATATTTCAAAAACTTTGTTGGTTACCTCACTCATTGTTGCTCTAGCATAAAATTTCATTTCACCCAACATCTCACACATCCACTCACAATAATCCTGAAGATCCATAATAACAATAGATCCACCCTTATCGGCTGGTCTAAATGCCAAGGTGTTATCAGATCTAAGGGATTCCAATGCTTGCCTTTGTTTATAACTCAAATTATTCTTAACTGACATCCTATTGTTGCCCTCATAAAACGCATAAACGTCATTCTCAACTAACTTAGAAAACGTTTCCAATAATGGGTGCAGTTGAGGAACATATACACTAGTCGGTTTAAATCTGGGAGCATTACTTACAGTCTCAGTAGATCCAAAATCAATTTTTAGTTGTAAATTTCTAATAAAAAGTTTAATATCAATAATGGAATCTACTAGATTACCTCTGAACAAATTTAACGCAAAGTAAAAGCACTTTTAAAACAGTATGCCAAATTGCACAACCAATCACTGCTTCATCAGCAAACCTCCAAGTTAACCCTTCGGATTCAAATAAAAGAATTTACATGAACGTCACATTATATTATATAAATAAATATATAAAAATCTTTAAAATAGTATAAAAAACCTAGTTGGAATTTTGGTAGATCTCTAAGTTTGAATAATAAATAATATTCATGCTTAACATTTTTATAGATATTTATTTCTGTATATTTTGTACTTTTTGCAATGTTATAACTTCTGTGACAAGCTTTTTATACTATTTTAAAGAGTCATATATATTTATTTATATAATATAATGTGACATTCACGTAAATTCTTTTATTTGAATCTGAAGGGTTAACTTGCAGGTGTGCTTATGAAACATGTGATTGGTTGTGCAATTTGGCATACTGTTTTAAAAGTGCTTTTACTTTGTGTTAAATTTGTTCTGAGGAAGCTCGGGAGATTCCTGGGTGAAAGCGCTTAAATGTTTTAACTGGTGATGTCATTTATTGAGAATTGCATTTAAGTGTTCACTTGCATACCTTTTATTTTCTGATGAAGTTCATTTACTACATGTGAATGAAAGCGCTCACATTAGAAGGTTTTATTTATTTATTAACTATGATTTACTGGATTTATTGATTGCTATGAAGCGCCTTGTACTCCTGAAAAGGATTTGCATGTATGATTTAGAAATGTCATGTATATCCTGGTTAAATAACAGTGGCAAGCTCTTAGTACAAATGTCATCATTATTCTGTCTAAATATAGCTAATATCAATTATGGCAGGTATCACAGCTACGAGTTCTGTTTGATCACTCCTGATATGGTGTGCGTGGATGCAGCTGTGTCTGGCAGCTAATACAAATGTCATTATTATTCTGTCTAAACATAATTAATATCAATTATGGCAGGTATCATAGCTTTGAGTGCTGTTTGTTTAAGCTTGACATGGTGTATGTGGATACAGCCATGTCTGGCAGCTGTTATATGTTGCCATTTTCGTCTCTGGGAAGCTGTGGGTTGCAGCTTGTGATCGAGGTTTACTGATGCTTGTGTATTAGGAAGAGACACTTGGTGTTTTAGTCTGGATCCAGGGGTAGGGGTGGATAGAACAGTGACTTGGGATATTTTTTCAGAGAATGGTTTGTTTGTACGTCTGCTGACAAAAGGTGGGAGGGCTGGAGGAGTGTGTTGTCTCTTGTGGTGGCTTGTTGGGAGTTTTTTTTTTTTATCTGTTTGCTCTCTGTTCTTTTCCTTGCTGCTGCTTCCCTGAAAGGGAGGGAATTTAGGTTTGACGTTGCAGTGAAATGAAGCTTTGCTTCATGTACATCATGAGCCTCTGGCATGCAGTACACAGACACACTAACAGAAACAGATGCTCCCAGGTTGCTATGGTAACAAAGACAGTGTGACAATAATACTTAATGGCTCTAAGGAGACTCCAAGATGATTCTCGGCAATGACATTTTTGGTTTAAAAAAAAAAATATATATATATATATATATATATATATATATATATCTATATCTATATATATCTATATCTATATATATCTATATATATATATATATATATATATATATATATCTATATATATATATATATATATATATATATATATATATATATATATATAATAAAAGGGCTGTTTTAAACCACATGTACTTATATTTATGGTCTCCCAACACTTCATTTAGCTCATTAAGTTGATTCTTGATAAAACAAAAATAATAATAAGTGCAATTTTATATTTAAATGTATTTTGGTCCAAACACATTAAGGACTTGCATAAGGGTGGAAGTTTGAGTTATTGTGAAAGACTAGGAGAACTTGGTCTTGTGTGGTACCCTGTGCAGTGGTCTGGGTGGTGAACTCACTTGGCTGTGTTGGGCATATGGGGATAGCTGATTCTAGGGGTATTTGTGGCTGCTGGGAAGTGCTAGAGAGTCATCAGATTTCCTTCATGGAAATATCTGTAGGAATGGAAAGTGTGTTGAGTGGTTCACTGGCAGAGTGGCCACTGCATGGAACAGGCTGGTAAAATGGAACAGGACAAATATTAGTTTGGATATTTTAAGAACAGCCTGGAAACACACAACATAAACTAGTGAATGATAATCTGACAAAAATGGATGGGCATTGTTGCCCATGCTTGAAGTACTGATATGTGTGTATGTAAGGATGGAAATATACTTATAACAAATAAGAAACTAGAAGGGTCTCATAATTTAAAGTCTATGGACTTTATAAACATGCTTGGAATGAGTTAATAATAACAATAAGCATTACAGCTTGTGGTCTCTCAAATAACTAAACAACAGTCAAAAAAAAAACCACACACAATAGTTATGTAATGTATGATTTTAGTAAATCTAGACATAAAATATATAATCATCATATAAGATGAAGCAGTCTGCTGAATTTAGATATTAAAGACAGGATTTAATAACATGGGCTTGTGTATAATAACACTACTGTCTTAACTTGTCATAAGTGACATACATTACATTGAACATCAAGGGGAAGCATGATGATTTTCTTATATAAGTAATCTAGCTTTCATGTGAATATTAATTGCTTATACAATAAGTTGACATTTATATTGTATTAGAATTCTGTCTAATCTACAATAGTACTATATCTGTTCAAAATAATATAAATATTGCTTATTCTTATTACAAATATTCTCCATATGATAATTCAATTTATAGAGCTCAGATGTTCTGGATTGTCAAGATATGAGTGATAGTCTGATGGACTTAGGTTTATCCATCAGATTAGGAATGATTTTCATTCCATGGCTAGTGCGGGTTTTAGTTTTGTTAACATTTATTAATTTAAATTTGTTATTTCACAAAAACATTTTTGGTATGCCTGACCAAAACATTACTTTATTGGTAAGCACTCAACATATAAAACTGATAATGTCCTTTAAAAGCTCAAACATATACTTTATAGTTATCAGAGGAAAATGTTTAATAGTCACAATAAAACAAATAAATACATAGCCTAAATAACCTAGGATGTATTTAACTTTATTATCTTTAAATACAAATGGCTTAAACAATCCTAGCAAGTGATCAAATCTATTGAAATATTTAACACTGAACAAAGCACAAATTGTCTTCCTTCTAGAAACTCATTTAAAAACAAATGACAATTACAAATGGAATCGAAAGGAATATATGATATTGGTGCATTCCACTTATAAGACAAAGACAAAAGGGGTAACAATTTCATGGAAAACAAATGTGATTAACCCAGAAATAATTTATAACTATGAAGATAAAGAAGACCTTATGACATTACTAATGTGTGATTAACCAAGAAATAATTTATAACTATGAAGATAAAGAAGACATTATGGCATTAGTAATAGTTAAATATAATAACAGAATGTGGAACCTAGCCAATCTATACTGGTTCGCATTCATTGGAACAGGAACTGTTAAAACACACTTTGATTTCATTTTCAATAATTATAAAGGCAACTTAATATTAGGAGGAGACTTTAACTGTATATTTGATATTTCTGAAACTACAAATAAAAGACCACTGCGTACATCTGCTGTATCAAAAGCTTTAAACAAGTGGGTAGAATCATTTCATCTTGTAGACACTTTCAAATTTAAAGAAGATTAATCTTTGTTGTTTTTCCATCAAAATCACAGATTTGGTACCCAAACTAGAATAGATAAAATATTTGCTGCCCATGACTTACACTCTAAAATCATTAATTTCTCAATCACTCCCTGGCCCTTTTCAGACCACAATTCATTGATACTAAAACTTCAAAACGGAAACAATTAATTTTTAACTCCAGAATTCCAGAATATATAACTAAAATTAAAGAATTCAAACCCTGGTTATTATCTCAATTACAGTTCTTCTTAGATATTAATTACACCACAGAGATAAATAAAATAATGATATGGGACTCGTTAAAAGCTTACATATATGGTAAAACCCTAACTTGGTATAAAAAAAAAATCAGAGAATGGGATTCTGAATTATTGGATGTACAATCCAATATTTTGTCAGTAAAAGCTGAAAAAAATCAAAATCATTTGGAGTTGAAAAAAAAAGTAGAAGTATTAAACAATAAATACAACAAAATTCTAACACATACAACTAGTTTAGCTTTAGAAAAACTAAAAATTAATACCTTGGCCACTTCTCCCAAATATCTACATAATTTATCCACAAGAATCAAAATACAATCAAAAGCTAACAACATTAAAAATATCTTCCATGAAGAAAAAGGGAAAAATGTCTCAGATATGGGTGACATTCTTGATGCCTTTAGAAATCACTATATGGAACATTTCCAAAAAGAAAATATACATATTGATCAATTAAATGCAGATGAAAAATGTTCTAATGTAAAAAAGTAGCAGAAAAATTAAAACTAGATCTGCAAGCACCCATATCCTACAAAGGAATTACAGATACAATAAAAGAGAGTAAAAACGATCAGCTTCAGGTATAGATTGTATAATTATGGAAATATATAAATTTTTCCTTCTAAGATACTATCCCTCTTCCAAAAAACTCTATTAGAAATTCAGTCACAAGCTTTAATACCACCCTCTTGGAGATATGCCTTAATCACAGCAATCCTAAAGGAAAACAAATCCCCAAACCACTGTACCTTATATGGTTATTAAATAATGACTATAAGATATTTATGACAATATTAACTAACAGAATGAAAATACCACCATCAAAAACAATAAATAATGATCAAACTGGATTTATATATCATACACACACACACAACAATATTAAAAGGATAATTTCTCTTATAGATTATGTTAATAAAGAAAATAAAGAAACACAGTTGGCTTAGATATAGAGAGAGCCTTTGATTCCCTAAATTGGGACTATTTCTTCAAAATTCTGGTGTTTTTGAATTTCCTCCTTCCTTTGTTCATCTACTAAAGAATATATATATATATATATATATATATATATATATATATATATATATATATATATATATATATATATATATATATATATATATATATATATATATATATATATATATATATACAAACAAATAATTTAGAGTATGTTAAGCTAGGTCCTTTCACCTCTTAATCTATACATATAACAAAGGTTACTAACAAGGATGTCCCATGTCACCAATTCTGTTTGCTTTGGCTATTGAAATATTGGCAGATTCAATACGTAACAATACAAAAATCAAAGGAGTAGATGTTTATGAACAAAACAATTCTAAAGTAATGCTCTTTGCTGATGACATATTATTAACATTATCCAATACAAAAGAGACATTAGAAGAATTAGATATTTTAATTGACACATTTTACAGGACTTTAGGAGTCCATTTTAATAAATGAAAATCAACATTTTTATTTTTAAATAAAAAAAAGAATTGCGGATGAAGGGGAGTCACATCATAGGGAAACAAGAATCTACCTTACAATATCTAGGAATTGAGTTATGCAATGATAATAATAAATTAGTCTAAAAAATTACAATAATATAATCAATGCAATTAAAATCTCTGTGGAAAAGTGGAACAAAATAATATTAACATTTGATGATAGGCTACAGTTAATAAAAATGGTTTTACTACCCAAGATTCTATATATAGCTTTGGCAATACAACTGTTACCAGAAGGGAATATACTGAAAGAAATACAGTTATGCCTAATAAAATGTTTATGGTTTCCCAAAAGAAACAGAATAGCTTTAACACATCATATCAGACCATGGCAACAGGGGGATTAAACTTTCCTTATATAGAAACATATATAAAAGCATCAATATGACCCTGACCTTGAGTAGCATCTTACCCTCACCAAGAATGATGCCACAATATGAAGACAAGATGATCAATTTCAACAATTGGCTTAAGTATTGGTGTCATTCAAACGGGATCCAATGCCTGTCAGCCTGGGATGACATGTTCGACAAGCCACGATGCTTCGCTTGGGACGGCTTGCACCTGTCACCCCTGGGCTTTCGGATATTGGCAAAGGCTCTTGCTAGCCCCATAGTGCCTTCTTTAGGCAAGGCTCAAAAGACAAACCCACCTCCATAGGTATCACAAGGGATAAGAAACTAAGAGTAATGCTACTCTACGCCAGAAGTCTAAACCTCAAGATGCACGCACTCAAAACTCTCCTTAGCATGGAGAACATCGATATCTGTGCAGTAACAGAAACCTGGTTCAAGGCTCCCGAGAGCACCCCAGAACTACCAGGTTATACCTCATACCATGCTTTTCAGCCCCAAAACTTGGACCGAAGTACAAAAGGAGGGGGGAGTATCAATATTCGTCAAAGATACCCACACCTCCAGGTTGGTGGCACAGCACAAAGCATCAGAGACTATCCATGTGCAACTAACTATGGGTAAAACTGCCTTCCAGTTTATAGCCTGCTACAGGCCACCCTCCCAAACCCAGGAACCCCACTCGGCCTTCCTGAGAACACTGGAAAATATGACGGCCTCTCCATACACCATTATATTGGGCGACTTCAACTACCCAAACATAGACTGGGAGCATTACTCTAGCTCCAACACCCTAGCCCAAAGGTTCCTAGAATTTATAAACTCAAATGCTATGGAACAACTTGTTACCACTCCTACAAGAGGGGAAAACATACTGGACCTGATCATCACCAACATGGGGACTCTATGCTCCAGACCAGAAGTGTATCCCTCACTGTTAAGATCAGATCATAAACTAATCTCACTGGATATTCACATCCCGACCCCACCCCCTGCCCAGAAAACCACAGTGAAAAACTTCTCCAAAGCAAATTTTACACTCCTCAAAACCGGTGGAATCCTTCAAAGCCCCCGGGCCTGTGGAAAATACGGCCCAGACCGCAGAATCCTTTATAAACGCATTCTATGAACACCTTCAGGAATGCATGGATCATGCAATCCCAAATAAAACCAAGACCCAATCCTCCAAAGACAGACGTCCTGTCTGGTGGACCCCAGCCATAAACTAACTATACAATAGAAGGAGGACGCTACTACATGATAGAGCAAAATCCCAAAAAGGGAAGGCATCTCTGATCAGTATTAGCAAAAAACTATGGGCACTCATAAAATCATCTAAGGCCAGCTTCGAGAGAAAAATTGCACAGGACACTAAGGATAATCACAAGGCTTTCTTTAGTTATGTTAGGAACCTAGGTGGGAATTCCCAGATATGCTCAGAATTAGTCCAAAATGACAAAAAATACACCGAACCCACAGACATTGCCAACATCCTAGCTGACAGGTTCAGTGCAAACTTCTCCCCTCCCTCCCGACCAAAAGGGCAAATATCTATCCCAGCAGAGTGCTGCCCCCATGACATCTCAGATGCTCAGGTAAGAGCCGCCCTCTCCAAAGCAAAAAACACAGCATCAGTGGGACCAGACGATGTCCCAGGCTGCATCCTACATGAACTCCAAGAAGAGCTAAACCCAAACATAAAACTGCTGTTCAATCTCAGCCTTACTACAGGATATGTACACAAAGAGTGGCGTACAGCAACAGTGGTCCCTCTCCGCAAAGGTGGTGCCTCAACGGATCCTGGAAACTATCGCCCCATAAGCCTGACTAGCTTGGTCTGCAAAGCTATGGAAAGGATCATCATGGACCTCATAAATAAAGATATTAGGGACCTACAGACACTGGATCCTACCCAGTTCGACTTTGTTAAGGGCAGATCCTGCCTCTTAAACATAGTTGATTTCTTTGAAACAGTCACCAAGGCCATTGACGAGGGGAAGGTGGTCCACACAGCCTACCTGGACCTCACAAAAGCCATCGATACAATACCCCACTCGGGCATTATAGATAAGCTCACCAGCTTAAATATAACCCCCTATGTCACTAGATGGGTTGCAAACTGACTGAAGGACAGAACCCACATTGTTAGAATTGCTGGAACCATTTCAGACTCCAAACCAGTTACAAGTGGCGTCCCACAAGGCTCAGTCCTGAGACCTCTCTTGTTCGGTATATATTTCTCGGAAGTACAGGCCAACACGGAAGGACTGTGGCTGACCAAGTTCACAGATGACTGCAAACTGGGTGCCATAATCGACTCTTCAGCCGAGACAAGCATCCTTCAAAAGGGCCTCATAGAAACAGACAACTGGTGCCAGAGCCATGGCCTCAAGCTAAACGCCAAAAAGTGTATAGTCATCCCCTTTGGCAAAAACAAAGTGCCCACAAATTACCACATAGGTGGCAATCCATTAAGTACAGAAGAAGTAATTAGGGACCTGGGGACCCAAGTTGATAGCAATCTCTCATTTGACAACCACGTGGCCAAAGTGGTTAGAAAACATTTTATATAGCCCAGCTAATCATGAAGGGATTTACACCTAGATCAGGGGAGGTCATTGTGCCTCTTTACTCATCCCTCATCAGGCCCATAATTGAGTACAATGCCCCTTTTGGGATGTACCTTACCAGACACCTGCAGCAACTGGAAAGACCCCAAAAGTACCTCACCAAGAGGATCAAATGGCTCAAACAGATGCCATATGCTGCCCGGTTAAAGAAACTCCAGCTCTACTCAGTGGCATACCGCCTGCTCAGAGGCGATCTGTGCCTGATGTATAAAGCCATGTCCAACCCGGAATTAATGGACATGCTGCATCTCAGAAAATCCAAATCCCATCGAGCTATGCGCTCGAGAGACTTGAACCTCAGCACTGAAATAAATAGGACATGCTTGAGGGACAGATTCATAACCCAGAGGCACCCTTCACTCTGGAATAAAATCCCAGTCCGGGTTAGGCAGTGTCCCTCATTGACTCTCTTCAAGAGGAATCTTGATGAGTGGATGGGAGATCGTAGGTTTACCCCGGGTATCACTTCTGTGTCACTGTTAGACAGAGGCACAGTATACTAACCTCGGAAAAGGGCATAGCAAAATTAATTTAAAATGGGTGGCGAAAGCCAAACACACTCTGGCTAGGCTTATAAATGCCCTAGGACAGATAGCCTAGTATGAACCTATGAACCTATGAACCTATGACTATCTAAAACAATCTCAGATTGGATAAGTCCAAATTATTCTGCAAATTGGAAAAAATTACTAACTGTAATATCAATAAATGAATTTGATTTACAAAAAAAGTTCAAATAACAGATAAAAACAATTTGTCATCGCACGTTATGCATTAGTATGCAATATAACATAACTAAGCCCACCAAAACCCATATGATTAATTATTACATTGACTCATTTAGGAACATTATTAATGCAAATATAGATTTAAAAATCTGGTTTGATCTTTAACACCATTCATAGTTACAAAGAGCTATCCACATAAAATATACAGAGAAATAATTAATTACTGGGAACAGAAAGGATTTGTTCATAGGTAGGTGCTAGGCTATCGGCCCAAGGGCCTAAGTAAGCCTCACCAACAAAGTTCCCTGGCTT
This sequence comes from Protopterus annectens, assembly GCF_019279795.1. Classification (NCBI taxonomy): domain Eukaryota; kingdom Metazoa; phylum Chordata; order Ceratodontiformes; family Protopteridae; genus Protopterus; species Protopterus annectens. Next base: position 618,792,537 of record NC_056736.1, read on the forward strand.
ATGCCAACCCAAGAAAGTTAATTTCCTGTGCTCCTGTCAAGCAGAGCCAGAGATGTGATCCCCGGGGTGTATTTCCTATTTCCCATCCACTCATCAAGATTTTTCTTCAAGAGTGTTAAGGAGGAACTTTGCTTGACATAGATGGGTAGCCTATTCCAGAGTATAGGAAGTCTCTGGGAGAGGAATTTATCCCTCCAGCAAGTCCTGTTTATTGTGGTGACAAGGTTTTGGTCCCTAGAGCATGTAGCTCAGAGGGATTGGGATTTCTTTAGGTGTAGCATGTCCAACAGCTCTGGGTTTGACATAGCTTTATATGATAGGCAGAGATCACCTCGGAGTATGCGATATGCTACAGAGTAAAGCTGAAGTTTTTTGAGATGATCAGTGTAGGGCATCTGTTTGAGGCCAGTAATTATCTTTGTGAGGTATTTCTGTGGCCTTTCCAGCTGCAGTAGATGTCTTGTGAGGTACTTTCCAAAAGGGGCATTGTACTCTATAATGGGTCTAATGAGTGTGCTACTCCACTTGTCACTGGTTTGAAGTCAGATTTGGAGTCTGCAACTTTTACAGTGTGGGTTCTGTCAGTGAGCTAGTTGGCAACCCATCTTGTGACATAATGATTTATACCTGGTTTAGTGAGTTTAGCTATAATTCCAGAATGGGGGATGGTGTCAAAAGCCTGGGCGAGATCAAGATAGGCTGTGTGGACCACCTTACCCTGGTCTAGGGCTTTGGTGACTGCCTCAAAGAAGTCGACCAGGTTCAGGAGGCAAGATCTGCCTTTCACAAACCCGAACTGGGTGGGGTCCAGAGTTTGGAGGTTACCAATGTCTTTGTTTATGAATTCCATGATGATACGTTCCATGGCCTTGTAGACCAGGCTCATCAGGCTAATAAGGCGATAGTTCCCAAGATCAGTGGTGGCTCTCCCGTTGTGGAGTGGGATAACTGTTGCTGTGCACCATTCAGTGGGCACAAAGCCTGACATGAGGGTATGATTGAACATGGTGCTTAGGTAGGGAGCCAATTCGTTCTGAAGTTCGTGTAAAACACAGGCTGGGATGTTGTCTGGTCCCTTGGATGCTGTGTTTTTGGCTTTAGAGTGTGCTGCTTTTACCTGTGAAGTTGTGATTACAGGGACTCTGCATTCTTCCTGTATAGATATGGGCCCTTTAGGGGGTGAGAGGGGGGTAAAGTTAGCACTGAACCTATCTGCCAGGATGTTGGCAATATCAGTTGGTTCTGTAATTTTTGTGCCATTGTGCTGCAACTCACTTTGTTGGTTTCAATGTATCAAAAAACTAAAAGTTCTAGATATGCTGACATTTGCAAGATTTATGCAGAATAATTACTAATTCTTCATTTAAAGAAATACCTAAACTTACAAAATACCTATATGAAATCATATATAATGATTATGACATGGGAAATAGTATTTTGAAATTACAAGATATTGATAAATTATAAAACAACACCCATATCCTCCAATTGGAATTATATAACAAAAGGACACTCATTACAGCTAACTGAAAAAATTAAATCAAATATTTTTTTTATCAATAAAACATACATCCTTTACGCAATACTGGAAATTTTAAATTGGAAATGCTTGCAAAGAGCATTCTTAACTCCAGATAGAATTACTAAAATTAATTCTTCCACAAAGGGTATATGTTGGAAGTGTGAACAAATATACAATGCGGACTGGAATCACATTTTTTCGACTGTGTTATAACTAAGTCATTTTGGAATGGTATTAAAAAATATTTACAAGCTTTATTTAATATATCGTTTAACTTATATTTAATGGATTGTTTAACTTATCTAAAGCTCTAGTATTATTAAATGTGTACAAAGGTCCTCATATGAATGAGTCAAATATGTATCTAGTATGGACGATACTTGCAATCTCAAGGAAGCGTATAACAAGAAGATGGAATACAAACACAATACCGACTTTGGAAGACATCTACAGCCTACTGAAGACACAGCATTGTTGGAAATTAAAACTAAAGAATTAAGGAATCATCCTAAGCCATTTATTAAAAATCCATGGAAAAAGTCTTATCATTGAGTGACACTTTACAATAACTGATCAGATACACTCTGATAACTAGATCGTTATACCTATAAAGTAATTGTATATATTGAGCTCTGTTATAGCGTCAGGCTGATGTAAATAGAGCACATAGTTATTAAGATGTTATATACAAATACTATGGAATTTATTCAACTCTATTTGAAAAATAAAAATTTTTTGAGGACAAAATGCAAGCAGGTGAGGTAAACAATAATGGTGCATGAGCAGCCCCAGTAGTCGATGTGAGTGTGCACTCACAGTTGTTTAATGTTGATGTAATCAACAGCAGCAAATGCATGCAGTAATGTCTAATGGAAAGACAAGTAACACAGTTGCTGATGCTGAAGAATCCATGAAGACGAAGAACATGAAAGTACAAACAGAGTTGCAAAGAAAACAATTGATGGAAAGGTAGGCCAAAGAAGGTGTTATGACAATACAACAGTTTTGAAGAATGTGAAGTATAAACAGGAGATGTGGGATATGAAATAACAAAGTAACTTGATGGAACAGCATGCACCATACCTGACAACACTGGATTGTTAGCCATGGACCTTTACTATACCATGACTGTTAATAAAAAAGGAATATATTTTATCATGAGGTAGGTCAGTACAGCAATATTGTCCACATGCTATTATATCTACACTGTACTGGCAAGGTGAGACACTGCAGAAGTCAGAGTACAAAGGCTCATAATACACATACCTTGGAAATGTATTTCATGTGCAGATGAATTTCAAAACATAGAAAAAAATCATGATAACCCTCAAAGGAACTGAAATAAAAACTCCCACATTAGAAAGTTTCTTAGCACTGCATAAGCAAGGGAAGCCATGGCTGCAGTCATATGCCATAAAACATTTGTGTGAGAAATGTTGGAAATGTGATTGCAAACAGAAATTTATGAAACGGTATACAAGCCCGCAGTGTACGTGAAGCACACAAACAATTGTAATGACACAGTAAACATCATTGCATAAGTAAAGAGCTCCATTAAAGAAGTCAAAATAATGGCAGTAGTTGTGCTTTATTTCAAAATGATATGTGCATCAAAGCATATCTCAGTTGTGCAACTGTTTAATTAGCATCTGAACACTTATTGAATCCTTTTAATACCCAAATGCATAAAACACTAAAACCAGTTAAAACATTTAAGCGCTTTCGCCCAGGAATCTCCCGAGCTTCCTCAGAACAAATTTAACACAAAGTAAAAGCACTTTTAAAACAGTATGCCAAATTGCACAACCAATCACTGTTTCATAAGCACACCTCCAAGTTAACCCTTCAGATTCAAATAAGAGAATTTACGTGAATGTCACATTATATTATATAAATACATATATATAAATCTTTAAAATAGTATAAAAAACCTAGTTGGAATTTTGGTAGATCTCTACGTTTGAATAATAAATAATATCCATGCTTAACATTTTTATACATATTTATTTCTGTATTTTTTGTACTTTTTGCAATGTTATAACTTCTATGACATGCTTTTTATACTATTTTAAAGAGTCATATATATTTATTTATATAATATAATGTGACATTCACATAAATTCTTTTATTTGAATCTGAAGGGTTAACTTGCAGGTTTGCTTATCAAACAGTGATTGGTTGTGCAATTTGGCATACTGTTTTAAAAGTGCTTTGACTTTGTGTTAAATTTGTTCTGACGAAGCTCGGGAGATTCCTGGGCGAAAGCACTTAAATGTTTTAACTGGTGATGTCATTTATTGAGAATTGTATTTAAGTGTTCACTTGCATACCTTTTACTGTCTGATGAAGTTCACTTACTACATGTGAACGAAAGCGCTCACATTAAAAGGTTTTATTTATTTATTAACTACAATTTACTGGATTTATTGATTGCTACGAGGTGCCTTGTACTCCTGAAAAGGATTTGTGTTTATGATTTAGAAATGTCATGTATATCCTGGTTAAATAACAGTAGCAAGCTCTTAGTACAAATGTTATCATTATGCTGTCTAAATATAGTTAATATCAATTATGGCAGGTATCACAGCTACGTGTGTTGTTTGATCACTCCTGATATGGTGTGCGTGGATATAGCTGTGTCTGGCAGCTAATACAAATGTCATTATTATTCTGTCTAAACATAATTAATATCAATTATGGCAGGTATCATAACTTTGATTGCTGTTTGAATAAGCCTGACATGGTGTATGTGGATGCAGCCATGTCTGGCAGCTGTTATATGCTGCCATTTTCATCTCCGGGAAGCCATGAGTTGCGGTTTGTGATCGAGATTTACTGATGCTGGTGTATTAAGAAGAGACATTTGGTGTTTTAGCCTGGATCCAGGGGTAGGGGTGGATAAAACTGTGATTTGGGATATTTTATCAGAGAATGGTTTGTTTTATACATCTGCTGAGTGAAAGGTGGGAGGGCTGGAGGAGTGTGTTATCTCTTGTTGTGGCGGCTTGTTGTTTTTTTTTTTTTTTTTTTTTTTTTTTATCTGTTTGCTCTCTGTTCTTTTCCTGGCTGCTGCCTCCCTGAAAGGGAGGTAATTTAGGTTTGACGTTGCAGTGAAATAAAGCTTTGCTTCAGGTGCATCACGAGCCTCTGGTATGCAGTACACAGACACACTAAGAGAAAATGATGCTCCCAGGTTGCTATGGTAATGAAGACAGTGTGACAATAATGCTTAATGGCTCTAAGGAGCCTCCAAGATGATTCTCGGCAATGACATTTTTGGTTGAAAGAAAATATATATACATATATATATATATATATATATATATATATATATATATATATATATATATATATATATATATATATATATATAAAATAAAAGGGCTGTTTTAAACAACATGTACACATATTGATGGTCTCTCAACACTTCATTTAGCTCATTAAGTTGATTCTTGATAAAACAAAAATAATAATAAGCGCAATGTTATATTTAAAATGTATTTTGGTCCAAACACATTAAGGATTTACATAAGAGTGGAAGTCTGAGTTATTGTGAAAGACTAAGAGAACTTGGTGTTGTGTGGTACCCTGTGCAGTGGTCTGGGAGGTGAACTTGCTTGGCTGTGTTGGGCATATAGGGATAGCTGATGCTAGGGGGGTTTGGGGTTGCGGGGAAGTACTAGAGAGTCATCAGATTTCCTTCATGGAAATATCTGTAGGAATGGAAAGTGTGTTGAGTGGTTCACTGGCAGAGTGGCCACTGCATGGAACAGGCTGGTAAAATGGAACAGGACAAATATTAGTTTGGATATTTTAAGAACAGCCTGGAAACACACCACATAAACTAGTGAATGATAATCTGGCAAATATGGATGGGCATTGTTGCCCATGCTTGAAGTACTGATATGTGTGTATGTAAGGATGGAAATATACTTATAACAAATAAGAAACTAGAAGGGTCTCATAATTTAAAGTCTATGGACTTTATAAACATGCTTGGAAGGAGCTAATAATAAGAATAAGCATTACAGCTTGTGGTCTCTCAAATAACTAAGCAACAGTTAAAAAAAACCCACACACAATAGTTATGTAATGTATGGTTTTAGTAAATCTAGACATAAAATATATAATCATCATATAAGATGAAGCAGTCTGCTGAATTTAGATATTAAAGACAGGATTTAATAACATGGGCTTGTGTATAATAACACTACTGTCTTAACTTGTCATAAATGACATACATTAAATTGAACATCAAGGGGAAGCATGATGATTGTCTTATATAAGTAATCTAGATTTCATGTGAATATTAATTGCTTATACAAAAAGTAGACATTTATATTGTATTAGAATCTGTCTAATCTACAATAGTACTATATCTGTTCAAAATGATATAAATATTGCTTATTCTTAATACAAATATTCTCTATATGATAATTCAATTTATAGAGCTCAGATGTTCTGGATTGTCAAGATATGAGTGATAGTCTGATGGACTTAGGTTTATCCATCAGATTAGGAATGATTTTCATTCCATGGCTAGTGTGGATCTTAGTTTTGTTAACATTTATTAATTAAAATTTGTTATTTCACAAAAACATGTTTAGTATGCCTGACCAAAACATTACTTTATTGGTAAACACTCAACGTATAAAACTGATCATTTCCTTTCAAAGCTCAAACATATACTTTATAGTTATCAGAGGGAAATGTTTAATATTCACAATAAAACAAATAAATACATAGTCTGAATAACTTTATTCTAACTTATTTTAATAACTGAATATTCTTCCACAAAGGGAATATGTTGGAAGTGTGAACAAATATACAATGCAGATTGGAATCACATTTTTTTGACTGTGTTAAAATTAAGCCATTTTGGAATGGTATTAAAAAATATTTACAGGCTTTATTTAATGGATTGTTTAACTTATCTAAAGCTCTAGTATTATTAATTGTGTACAAAGGTCCTCATATGAATGAGTCAAATACATAGTCTAAATAACCTATGATGGATTTAACTTTATTATCTTTAAATACAAATGGCTTAAACAATCCTAGCAAGTCATCAAATCTACTGAAATATTTAACAATGAACAAAGCACAAATTGTCTTCCTTCAAGAAACTCATTTAAAAACAAATGACAATTACCAATGGAATCAAAAGGAATATATGATATTGGTGCATTCCACTTATAAGACAAAGACAAAAGGGGTAACAATTTCATGGAAAACAAATGTGATTAACCCAGAAATAATTTATAACTATGAAGATAAAGAAGATCTTATGGCATTAGTAATAGTTAAATATAATAACAGAATGTGGACCCTAGCCAATCTATACTGGTTCGCAGGCATTGGAACAGGAACTGTTAAAACACACTTTGATTTCATTTTCAATAATTATAAAGGCAACTTAATATTAGGAGGAGACTTCAATTGTATATTTGATATTTCTGAAACTACAAATAAAAGACCACTGTGGGGTCTATATTATATCATCGAATGCTTAAAAAAGTGAACGCTGATTGATCGACCTAGTTTAAGCAAAAGCTTACAATCTGGAACTGTCAGATCAGCGATTTTTTTTCCCAGGGAAAGAAATCGCTAATCCAAAACACATACACACAACACAAGCACACCAAACAGAAATCCACACACTTACACCTAAAATCTGATTCCTAACCCTACACTAAACTATGCACACACCACTAACTACCCACTTACCTTAACCCAAACCCTAACCCTAAGATCCGTCACTATTGCACACTCACCTCACCCGTTCCCTAACCCTAACTCACTTAAATCCGCCCTAACCCTCATGTCCACTCAATCGCACACACACCTAACCCGAGCCCTAACCCTAACTCACCTAAATCACCCTAAGACTCACATCCACACAATCACACACTTACCTGAATCCGACCGGTAACTTTCCACCATAACACTGAAAATACCAAAGCAACAGAAACAGACAACCAAATTCTTTCCCTAGGGAAAAATTTGAGTTTCTGCTGCTTCGATATTTTGCAGTTTCGCGAAAATAAGTTCGATCAACCAGCATTCGCTTTTTTAAGCGTTCGAGGATATAATATAGACCCCCACTGCATACATCTGCTGTATCAAAAGCTCTAAACAAGTGGGTAGAATCATTTCATCTTGTAGATACTTTCAAATTTAAAGAAGATTAATCTTTGTTGTTTTCCCATCAAAATCACAGATTTGGTACCCAAACTAGAATAGATAAAATATTTGCTGCCCACGACTTACACCCTAAAATCATTAATTTCTCAATCACTCCCTGGCCCTTTTCAGACCACAATTCATTGATACTAAAACTTCAAAATGGGTACAAACCATTAATCTTTAACTCCAGAGTTCCAGAATATACAACTAAAATTAAAGAATTCAAACCCTGGTTATTATCTGAATTACAGTTCTTCCTAGATAATAATTACACCACAGAGATAAATAAAATAATGATATGGGACTCATTAAAAGCTTACATATATGGTAAAACCCTAACTTGGTATAAAAAAAATCAGAGAATGGGATTCTGAATTATTGAATGTACAATCCAATATTTTGTCAGTAAAAGCTGAAAAAAATCAGAATCATTTGGAGTTGAAAAAGAAAGTAGAAGTATTAAACAATAAATACAACAAAATTCTAACACATAAAACTCGTTTAGCTTTAGAAAAACTAAAAATTAATACCTTGGCCACTTCTCCCAAATATCTACATAATTTATCCACAAGAATCAAAATACAATCAAAAGCTAACAACATTAAAAATATCTTCCATGAAAAGAAAAGGAAAAATGTGTCAAATATGGGTGACATTCTTGATGCCTATAGAAATCACTATATGGAACATTTCCAAAAAGAAAATATACATATTGATCAATTAAATGCAGATGAAAAATGTTCTAATGTAAAAAAGTAGCAGAAAAATTAAAACTAGATCTGCAAGCACCCATATCCTACAAAGAAATTACAGATACAATAAAAGAGTTTAAAATGATAAAGCTGCAGGTATAGATTGTATAATTTTGGAAATATATAAATTTTTCCTTCTAAGATACTATCCCTCTTCCATAAAACTCTATTAGAAATTCAGTCACAAGCTTTAATACCACCCTCTTGGAGATATCCCTTAATCACACCAATCCTAAAGGAAAACAAATCCCCAAACCTCTGTACCTTATATGATTATTAAATAATGACTATAAGATATTTATGACAATATTAACTAACAGAATGAAAATACCACCATCAAAAACAATAAATAATGATCAAACTGGATTTATATATCATAGACACACACAACAATATTAAAAGGATAATTTCTCTTATAGATTATGTTAATAAAGAAAATAAAGAAACACAATTTGCTTAGATGTAGAGAAAGCCTTTGATTCCCTAAATTGGCACTATTTATTCAAAATTCTGGTGTTTTTGAATTTCCTCCTTCCTTTGTTCATCTACTAAAGAATATATACATACATACATACAAATAATTTAGAGTATGTTAAGCTAGGTCCTTTCACCTCTTAATCTATACATATAACAAAGGGTACTAACAAGGATGTCCCATGTCACCAATTCTGTTTGCTTTGGCTATTGAAATTTTGGCAGATTCAATACGTAACAATACAAAAATCAAAGGAGTAGATGTTTATGAACAATACAATTCTAAAGTAATGCTATTTGCTGATGACATATTATTAACATTATCCAATACAAAAGAGACATTAGAAGAATTAGATATTTTAATTGACACATTTTACAGATCTTCAGGACTCCATTTTAATAAATGAAAATCAACATTTTTATTTTTAAATAAAAAAAAAGAATTACGAATGAAGGGGACTCACATCATAGGGAAACAAGAATCTACCTTACAATATCTAGGAATTGAGTTATGCAATGATAATAATGAATTAGTCTCAAAAAACTACAATAATATAATCAATGCAATTAAAATCTCTGTGGAAAAGTGGAACAAAATAATATTAACATTTGATGATAGACTACAGTTAATAAAAACTGTTTTACTACCCAAGATTCTATATATAGCTTTGGCAATACAACTGTTACCAGAAAGGAATATACTCAAAGAAATACACTTATGCCTAATAAAATTTTTATGGTTTCCCAAAAGAAACAGAATAGCTTTAATACATCATATCAGACCATGGAAACAGGGGGATTAAACTTTCCTTATATAGAAACATATATAAAAGCATCAATATCTAAAACAATCTCAGATTGGATAAGTCCAAATTATTCTGCAAATTGGAAAGAATTACTAACTGTAATATCAATAAATGAATTTGATTTACAAAAAAAGTTCAAATAACAGATAAAAACAATTTGTCATCACACATATTATGCATTAGTATGCAATATAACATAACTAAGCCCACCAAAACTCGTATGATTAATTATTACATTGACTCATTTAGGAACATTATTAATGCAGATATAGATTTAAAAATCTGGTTTGATCTTTAACACTACTCATAGTTACAAAGAGCTATCCACATAAAATATACAGAGAAATAATTAATTTCTGGGAACAGAAAGGATTTGTTCATAGGTTCATAGGTAGGTGCTAGGCTGTCAGCCTAAGGGCCTAGGTAAGACTCGCCAACAAAGTTCCTTGGCTTACGCCAACCCAAGAAAGTTAATTTTCTGTGCCCTTGTCAAACAGAGCCAGAGAAGTGATCCCTGGGGTGTATTTCCTATTTCCCATCCACTCATCAAGATTTTTCTTCAAGAGTGTTAATGAGGAACTTTGCTTTACATAGATGGGTAGCCTACTCCAGAGTATAGGAAGTCTCTGGGGCAGGAATCTATCCCTCCAGCTAATCCTGTTTATTGTGGTGACAAGGTTTAGGTCCCTAGAGCATGTAGCTCAGAGGGATTTGGATTTCTTTAGGTGTAGCATGTCCAACAGCTCTGGGTTTGACATAGCTTTATATGTAAGGCAGAGATCACCTCGGAGTAGGCAATATGCTACAGAGTAAAGCTGGAGTTTTTTGAGATGATCAGAGTAGGGCATCTGTCTGAGGCCAGTAATTATCTTTGTGCGGTACTTCTGTGGCCTTTCCAGCTGCTGTAGATGTCTTGTGAGGTACATTCCAAAAGGGGCATTGTACTCTAAAATGGGTCTAATGAGTGTTGAGTAGAGGAGAACAATGATCTCTTTTTTTCCTGGATGAGAGCCCTTTTGTGATGAGGTGTGCCATGTAGAAGGATTTCCTGACTACTGTGGCAATGTGATTATCAAAGGCGAGACTACTGTCCACCTGGGCCCCAAGGTCTGTTATCACACATTCAGTGTTAAGAAGACTTCTGCCTATGTGGTAGTTCAAGGGTACAGAGTTTTTACCAAAGGGGATAACAATGCAGTTTTTGACATTGAGCTTGAGGCCATGGCTCTAACACCAGGCATCTGTCTCAGTGAGGCCCCTCTGTAGGATGTCCAAATCATTTGGGGACTCGACTATAGCTCCTAGTTTACAGTCATCTGTGAACTTCATTAGCCAGAGGCTTTCTGTGTTAGCCTGTACTTCAGAAAAGTAGATACTAAACAGGAGAGGTCCCAGGACTGAACCCTGTGGTACCCCAATTGTCACTGTTCTGAAGTCAGATTTGAAGCCTGCAACTTTTACAGTGTGGGTTCTGTCAGTGAGCTAGTTGGCAACCCATCTTGTGACATAGCAATTTATACCTAATTTAGGGAGTTTAGCTATAATTCCAGAATGGGGGATGGTGTTGAAAGCCTGGGCAAGGCCAAGATAGGCTGTGTGAACCACCTTACCCTCATCTAGGGCTTTGGTGACTGCCTCAAAGAAGTCGACCAGGTTCAGGAGGCAAGATCTGCCTTTCACAAACCCGAACTGGGTGGGATCCAGAGTTTGGAGATTACCAATGTCCTTGTTTATGAATTCCATGATGATACGTTCCATGGCCTTGCAGACCAGGCTCGTCAGGCTAATAGGGCGATAGTTCCCAGGAACAGTGGTGGCTCCCCCATTGTTGAGTGTTTTAACTGTTGCTGTGCACCATTCAGTGGGCACAAAGCCTGACATGAGGCTATGATTGAACATGGTGCTTAGGTGGGGAGCCAGTTCATTCTGAAGTTCATGTAAAACACAGGCTGGGATGTTGTCTGGTCCCTTGGATGCTGTGTTTTTGGCTTTAGAGTGTGCTGCTTTTACCTATGAAGTTGTGATTACAGGGACTCTGCATTCTTCCTGTATAGATACGGGCCCTTTAGGGGTTGAGAGGGGGGTAAAGTTAGCACTGAACGTATCTGCCAGGATGTTGGCAATATCAGTTGGTTCTGTAATTTTTGTGCCATTGTGCTGCAACTCAGTTTGTTGGTTTGAATGTATCAAAGAACTAAACCTTCTAGATATGCTGACATATTTGCAAGATTTATGCAGAATAGTTAGTAATTCTTCATTTAAAGAAATACCTAAACTTACAAAATCCCTATATGAAATCATATATAATGATTATGACATGGGAAGTAGTATTTTGAAATTACAAGATATTGATAAATTATAAAACAACACCCAAATCCTCCTATTGGAATTATAAAAACAAACGGACACTCATTACAGCTAACTGAAAAAAGTAAATCAAGTATTTTATTATCAATAAAACATACATCCTTTACACAATACTGAAAAATTTTAATTGGAAATGTTTGCACAGAGCATTATTAACTCCAGATAGAATTACTAAAATTAATTCTTCCACAAAGGGAATATGTTGGAAGCGTGAACAAATATATAATGCAGATTGGAATCTCATTTTTTCGACTGTGTTAAAATTAAGCCATTTTGGAATGGTATTAAAAAATATTTACAAGCTTTATTTAATGGATCGGTTAACTTATCTAAAGCTCTAGTATTATTAAATGTGTACAAAGGTCCTCATATGAATGAGTCAAATATGTATCTGGTATGGACGATACTTGCAATCTCAAGTAAATGTATAACAAGAAGATGGAATACAAACACAATACCAACTTTGGAAGACATCTACAGCCTACTGAAGACCACAGCATTGTCGGAAATTAAAACTAATGAATTAAGGATTCATCCTAAGCCATTTATTAAAAATCCATGGAAAAAATCTTATCATTGATTGACACTTTACAATAACTGATCAGATACACTCTGATAACAAGATTGTTATACCTATAAAGTAATTGTATATATTGAGCTCTGTTATAGCGTCAGGCTGATGTAAATAGTGTACATAGTTATTAAGATGTTATATACAAATACTATGGAATTTATTCAACTGTATTTGAAAAATAAAAAATTTTTGAGGACAAAATGCAAGCAGGAGAGGTAAACAATAATGGTGCATGAGCAGCCCCAGTAGTCGATGTGAGTGTGCACTCACAGTTGTTTAATGTTGATGTATTCAACAGCAGCAAATGCATGCAGTAATGTCTAATGGAAAGACACGTAACACAGTTACTGAGGCTGAAGAATCCATGAAGACGGAGAACATGAATGTACAAACAGAGTTGCAAAGCAAAACAATCGATGGAATGGTAGGCCAAAGAATGTGTTATGACAATACAACAGTTTTGAAGAATGTGAAGTATAAACAGGAGATGTGGGATATGAAATAACAAAGTAACTTGATGGAACAGCATGTACCATACCTGACAACACTGGATTGTTAGCCATGGACCTTTACTATACCATGACTGTTAATAAAAAAAGAATATATTTTATCATGAGGTAGGTCAGTACAGCAATATTGTCCACATGCTATTATAACTACAGTGTACTGGCAAGGTGAGACACTGCAGAAGCCAGAGTACATAGGCTCATAAAACACATACCTCTGAAATGTATTTAATGTGCGGATGAATTGCAAAACATAGAAAAAAATCATGATAGCCCTCAAAGAAAGTGAAATAAAAACTCCCACATTAAAAAGTTTCATAGCACTGCATAAGCAAGGCAAGCCATGGCTGCAGTCATATACAATAAAACATTTGTGTGAGAAATGTTGGAAATGTGATTGGAAACAGAAATTTATGAAACTGTATACAAGCCCCCAGTGTACGTGAAGCACACAAACAATTGTAATGACACAGTAAACATCATTGCATAAGTAAAGAGCTCCATTGAAGAAGTCAAAATAATGGCAGTAGTTGTGCTTTATTTCAAAATGATATGTGCATCAAAGCATATCTCAGTTGTGCAACTGTTTAATTAGCATCTGAACACTTGTTGAATCCTTTAATACTGAAATGCATAAAACACTAAAACCAGTTAAAACAGTTAAGTGCTTTCACCCAGGAATCTCCTGAGCTTCCTCAGAACAAATTTAACACAAAGTAAAAGCACTTTTAAAACAGTATGCCAAATTGCACAACCAATCACTGCAAGTTAACCCTTAAGATTCAAATAAAAGAATTTACGTGAATGTCACATTATATTATATAAATAAATATATCTAAATCTTTAAAATAGTATAAAAAACCTAGTTGGAATTTTGGTAGATCTCTAAGTTTGAATAATAAATAATATCCATGCTTAACATTTTTATACATATTTATTTCTGTTTTTTTTGTACTTTTTGCAATGTTATAACTTCTATGACATGCTTTTTATACTATTTTAAAGAGTCATATATATTTATGTATATAATATAATGTGACATTCACGTAAATTCTTTTATTTGAATCTAAAGGGTTAACTTGGAGGTGTGCTTATGAAACATGTGATTGGTTGTGCAATTTGGTATACTGTTTTAAAAGTGCTTTTACTTCGTGTTAAATTTGTTCTGAGGAAGCTCGGGAAATTCCTGGGTGAAAGCACGTAAATGTTTTAACTGGTTTTACTGTTTTATGCATTTGGATATTAAAAGGATTCGATGAGTGTTTGTGGACTCTGTTTGTGGTGTTTACTGTTCGTTTCTTTTGGATTTACTACTTCTTGGCATATTAATTAGCATCTGCCATGAATTTATTATAATTCTTGCCATTAGAAGCCCATAACCCCAAAACGTCCATCTCAACAGTGGCAGAAGGATCCAGAAAGATAATTATTTTATTAAGAGCTAGCCTCCCTCACAGAATGTACGCACTCATTACAGGATTGCTTGATTTCAGGTGAACTGAACACATCATTCACAGCACTAAAACAGAAATACTCATGAAAGGAAACAAACCCCTGACTATGTCACTGATATGCTTTAAACCACACTGTTTTAGCAGGGCATGACACTGAGGCAGTGGTAGGAAAATGTGATTGGAAAACACATTTCAGGGAATGGAACACATAATAGCAGGACAACAATGCACCTACCTGGGCCCAGTCCCCTACCTCTCAATGACATCTTATAGATCTGGCCATAAACAAGTGAAACAACAAAAGAAGACATAAGAAGGTTGTACTTAAACACACATTTCTAGGGAATGTTAAAACACTATAAAATGAACCTTGTACTCAGATGTAACAGCCATGGACTCATAATTCTCTCCTTAATGTATTGGCAATGCACATATCACATTATGGCTACTGAGACACATGGAAGGTGTGACAATGCAACTATTAATGTCACCTTTTATCATTGTTGCTTGGTATCATGCATCAGTACTCACCTCGTTCAAAGGATTTTCCTCATTTTTGCTATAGCTTCATATTTTTGCTATAGCTTGAGAAGTGTGATTTATTTGTGTTTACTTAAGGAAAGCTAAGCTGCTCTCAGCCCAGCTGTTGCACAGACTGCACCACAGATAGATTATTTGAATACTTGTGAAAACCCTTTTTGGCCATGTATGCACTTAATAATGTCACTGGGAAGTTATTAACTTTAATGTAGTTCACAATTGCATTGTGACTGTGTAATACTGAAAAACAGAGTATTAGTGAACATCATACAACAATCAGGTGATCGAGATCCAGCCGCTACAGTATCAACAAACTGCAACACACACACATGACATGCATACCTTTATTACCTATATGCATTGTACCAATTTACTGCAAGGTTTGAATTGTTTGTCAGACCACTATCAGATCCATACTTCACCACGAAATGGAAACAGAACAGTTCACCACCACACAAGGAAAGAAGTCAGTGATCACCTTGATATTTTATTAAAATTCCAGTCCAGTAGTTAATCCATGATACAATCCCACAGCACAGGTAAAATAAGCACATACTTAGATCCAATAAAATCTGGTTAGCAGCAAGCACAGAGCATAAAATACAAACTCCTCTAGTGTCTCGACTCTTCAGCCTTTACGAGTATATCCTGACTTCACATGCCTCATATTTAAATAGTATAATCACAAACAATTAACCAATCCCAAACTTGAATTAATTAAGGAAAACATTTCCAATGACATTCTTAATTCATTCCACATGGAATTAAGGTGTTAAATTTCAAAATTAAAGTAGATTCTAACTTCCAAAGTTGTTTTTTAATATCAAAATCATACATTTGTTGTACTTGCCCCAAGACAGTAGCTTGTAAACCATGTATATTTCCACTGTGACATTCTTTAAAATGTAATGCAACAGTGTCCTGGGTTTGAGCCTTGCAGAGGCAGTTTATTTTAGATGTTGTTCGTTAGTATTTTGTGTTTTATCTATAAACAAATAAAAAGAATTAAAAAAAAAATGTAATGCAACAGGACTTTCTTTGTTGCCATTCTTAACATCCCTAACATATTCCTTCAATCTTTGTTTGAAACTTCCCTTACACTATAAGATCCACTTTAATAAATTTAAACTCCTACCTGCTTAAGTTGCATTTTCTAACCTTGCATTAATGACTGACACCCCAGAAGAAGTTCAACAGCAGTTGTCAGAAAGCACGTTTGAATGAATATGAGTATTACTGTGGGCGGCGCAGTGGTGCAGCGGTTAATGCTGTCGCCTCACAGCAAGAGGTTCTCTGGTTCGATTCTCGGCTGGGGTGCCTTCTGTGTGGAGTTTGCATATTCTCCCTGCATTCGCGTGGGTTTCCTCCGGGTACTCCGGTTTCCTCCCACATTCTAAAGACATGCTTCTGGAGCATTGCTCCCTGGGCCTCCGCTGAAAACAGGATCTGTGGAACCTAGTCGGACATTCCCGGTCAACAAATGTTAAATAAAAAATAAAAAAAAAATTACCAACAATATATGTGAATGAAAATGAGCTGGGATAGAAGGGATTGCAGCACTTAGTGGATCAAAACCCCACAACTGTCATACTGCTGCAGCCAAGTAGTATGCCTTAAATTATATTTATTCGCCAAGTCAATACTGCATGATACTCAGTGATACGCACACTTAATCAATGTACACCTTCCTAGCTCAGTCATGTTCTTTTGAATGGTGAATTAGTTACTGATGCCGCAGAAGAAGCTACACAAAATCGTCACAAAACACATTTGAAGTGAGAATTGCAACAGTGCGGAAGTTAAACAGACTTCAGTAATTAGGAGGCTCAAAGCTTCAAATAACTTAACGGTAAGTTACACATCACTATAGGAGTACAACGAGCCATGGAAAGTGTTGCTGTTAATGTAACTTAACGGCAAGTTACACATCGCTATAGGAGCGCAACAAGCCATACAAAGTGTTACAGTCAATGTAACTTAATGGTAAGTTACACATCACTATAGGAGTACAACGAGCCATGGAAGGTGTTGCTGTTAGTGTAACTTAACGGTAAGTTATACATAACTATAGGAGTACAACGAGCCATGGAAAACGTTACAGTTAATGTAACTTAATGGTAAGTTACACGTCACTATAGGAATACAATGACCCATGGAAAATGTTGCAGTTAATGTAACTTAACTGTAACTTACACATCACTATAGGAGTACAACGAGCCATGGAAGGTATTGCAGTTATAGCAATGTTAGCTTCTGCTACTATCATCACTGCAGAAAATCAGGGAAAGGCTTTTGCATTCAATGGTCATCAAAACAGCAGTTGGATGTCTGTTTCTAGGACTCATGCAAGGTGTACATTACTAGAAAGTAAACCATGTACAACAGCAACCATCTTGCAACAGGTGACTGCAGAAATAGCTATTTCTGATTATAAGCCATTCATTGTCATGTGTGCACCCAAGTTGATAGCAATCTCTCCTTTGAAAACCACATTGCCAAAGTGGTTAGAAAGACCTTCTACATAGCCCACCTCATCACGAAGGGTTTCACATCTAGATCAAGAGAGGTAATCGTGCCCCTTTATTCATCCCTCTTCAGGCCCATCATAGAATACAATGCCCCTTTTGGGATGTACCTTACCCGACACCTGCAGCAATTAGAAAGACCCCAAAAGTATCTCACCAAGAGGATCAAGGGTCTCAAACAGATGCCATATGCTGCTCGGTTAAAAAAACTCCAGCTCTACTCAGTTGCATACCGCCTACTTCGAGGCAATCTATGCCTGACATACAAAGCTATGTCAAATGGACATGCTCCACCTCAGTAAATCTAAATCCCTTAGAGCCACACGCTCGAGGGACTTGAACCTCAGCACAGAAATAAATAGAACTTGCTGGAGGGACAGGTTCATAACCCAGAGGCTCCCTTCACTCTGGAATAGAATTCCAGTTCATGTGAGGCAGAGCACCTCACTGAATCTCTTCAAGAAGAATCTCGATAAGTGGATGGGGGATCATAGGTTTGTCCCAGGGATTACTCCCATGTCACTATTAGACAGAGGCACAGTAAACTAAACCTTAAAAAGGGCACAGTATACTCAAATCAAGAGGTGTCGTAAGCCATACAGAATCGGGCTAGGCTTATAATTGCCCCAAGGCAGATAGCCTAGTATGAACCTATGAACCTATGTGTTGTGTTTATCTATTTTTAGACCTGATTAATAGTTAGAAATGGAAGGATACAACAGAGAGAAAGAGAGGAAATAGAAAGCAAGCTGGAGGTACAACATTAGATGAACAATTCAGGAATGATCAGGATGAGGTGGGATAGGACCACATCTGTCAACATCTATGGCCATATCTGTCAGCATTTTCTCTTACCATAGTTATCTTTATTATTTTAGAAAGACATCACAAATATTGTGCCAAAATAACACAATTTGTAAGTTGACCAACTGAACCAAATCATTTGTCTAAATTACACATATAGGTGCGTTGTTGTGAGTTATGTGTGGGAAGTCATTTTTGTGGGAGAGATGCCCATTTTTCTTTTAGAGGTGAAAGTTGGGAAAGGAAGTCAGGGATGTAAGAGATAGGTAAGAGTGTGAGGTTAGATAGCAGAGCAAGACTGATAAGACTGACTGGGTGCAGGGTAATGCATTGAGGGAGGGGGGAAACACATTGGTGAAGGCAACATCAGAAAACAGAGGGCAGACAATGGTAAAGAGTGGCTTGTATAACATAAGGAGACAAGAATAGTTATAGACACAAAAGGAAGGGGAACACTGGGCTTGGGATAAAATAGGATGTTTGGAGATGCCTTCTCTACCAGCATCGACACTGTGAGAAATTACTTCTTTCTCTGAGTGATGTCACTACTAGGTCCTGCCTGACTAACTGCAAGCAGTGTGGGACAGGAAGCAACTCAGTGACTAGCTGGAATATGGACTCAATATGGCCAATGTGGGCATCGAGCCTCCTATCCAAAATCACCCCAAGCTCTGCCAGTTCCTGAAAGTTATCAAAATTGCCACCTGCACTAGCACTGCCTCCAGTGAGTATCAATGCATCACCACCCAGAGGAGAGCTACTTGTCACAGGTAGGGCAGGAGATGTAGAGGCAATCTATGATCCAGATGTTTTGTGTACCTCTTGTGTTGGAGGCAGAGCTGCTGCCACCTGTTGGGGAGGACATGCCATACCAGAGTGGTTAGTCCAGATGTCTGTGCTGCTGGTGGATATAATAGTAACAGAAATGGAGAAAATATTAAAATAAATAAATAAATAAATAATATCGATGAATAGGGTGAGGGATTGAAGAAACATATAAAACTAATTAAGCATCATTTTTTATTATTTATTTACAATCATAAACTACTGTGAAGGACAATCATAAGTTCATCATGGGATATCCACCTGTATTTTAACTTCTTAACAATTTGATTTACAATTGTATTAGTTTAATTAGCATGACAAATATGTTTAGGCCATGAAAGCAGCAGTTTTATGTGGGTGGGAAGTAAACCCACAGTCACCATAATTTCAGCAGATAAACTTAACATGATGAGACACGTCAGCTATGGAGAGGGTGGCATGCAGAGTCAACCCTCTCTACATTTGCACTGGTGTAATAATTACTGTATAGAAATTTATAAAAATGTGTATGGTGCCATGCACTGGCAAAGAACTGTTCTTCTGTGCATGGGATGCCAGTAATCATGAGTGATAGCCTTAGCAAACTATTCCAGACATCAGCCTTGCACTGAGACCCGATATACTGCCCCCTGCAGGAGCCTGTGTCTGTAATGACTCATGAGGAGATTCCAAAACATCTTGGTCTCCTCCTAACACCATATCTGTGTTTTAATAGAAGCACTACCTTTCCCTTCATTAGCCATAAGACTCTCCTTCAAAGATGCTAGCAAAAATGGCAATGAATTGGCACTCAAAGCAAATCTCATATTTTCCATCCTTCTCACAATGTCAGTAATCAGTGTGAATGTTACTTGAGCAGTATATATTCTGGCAAACTGTCACCTCCCCATTTCTGCCTGTCTACACTGGTATTCCCCAAAGCTCTACTTTGAGTCTCCTCTTGTTCAATGTCTTCACTAACAACTTACACTCTGCTACTAACCTCTCAACACCCTTACAATATGCTGACCATTCCACCCTTATTACCACTGCCCGCAGTATTCCTGAACTCCCTTCTCTGACCCAAAACAGTTTCTCTTCCATTGAAACCTGGCTCACTGATAATCAACTAATCTTACATCCTAAGAAAACTAAACTTCTGCTTTTCCTTCCTAAAACTCTAGCACAACATAAATCCTTTTTCTCCATCACATCCCTTAACAATCCCATCATCAGATCAGAACCACATACTAAATTAGTTGGTGTCACCATTGATAATGATCTAAAATTTAATATACATATCAATCAATGATAAGGAAAACCCACCAGAAACTTGGCCTCCTGTACCGTAATCATAAATTTCTTTCTCCCTCATCCAAACCCTCCCTAGCTACATCTCTCCTCTTACCCTGTCTTCTCTATGCTGCTCCTGTCCTTACTAACATCCAGTCATCTCTTCTCAGCAAACTAGAGCAAACCTACAATAAAATAGCTAGGTTTGCCTCCAGTCTCTATATTAATCCCATCACTGCCTTGCCCTTAAGTCTTTGCGATGGCCTGAATTCCCGAAACAACTGCTCCTTCCTCAACTGCATAGTACACACTCTATTATCTATAACCCCACCTCCTGCCCCTCTGTCTCTAATCTTGTAGCACTATACAACCCAAGAAATCATCTTTGTACATCTGAAAAACATCTTCTGGACACCTACAAACTCACAAGAAATATTGGGACGTCACTATACAAATACTCAGTAGCCTGCATTTGGAACTACGTCTCACACAACATAAGAAATATCCCTTATAAGTCCCAGTTCAAACTTGACCTTAAACACTATCTTCTAAACACCTGGTCCTGTCCCTGTCAAGCTTCAACATGATACTAGCTGCCCTCCTCCTAAATCTACTTTTCTTCTCTCATATCTTTCTCTTTCCCTAGCATCTTTCTCCTCTCCAGAGCACTAATACTACTAATACTACTACACACCAACACCCTCCCCAGAGTACTAATACACTAATACTACTACACACTGACACCCTCTCCAGAGTACTAATACTACTAATACTACTACACACTGACACCCTCTCCGGAGTACTAATACTACTAATACTACTAATAATACTACATACCAACACTCTGTTTCCTCTAAAGAATACCTTGCAACCAGATTAACTTATTGTTAATGTATAGATTTACAGTGAAACTTGTACAAAATTGTTAAACTCAGTTATTTTACCCTGATGTATATTTTGTCTTGTTATTTGCCATTTGTGATGTAATTTTTTTTTCTTGAATGATTGTAAAATTGTAACTGGAGCTTTTTTCTTTGGGTCTCCACTGAAAACTGGCCTTTGGCTCAGCTGGACCAACCTGGTTAACAAATGACAATAAATAAATAAATAAATAAATACATAAATATGGCAAGAGAAATAAAAAAATAATGCATTCCTGTGACTGCAGTGGCATTTAAAGGTGTGAGATATGGCAGTCCTCTGTTCCTCTCTTTTCTGCTGAGAATACATACTCAGCAGTGATTCCATCTTAAGGTCATTAAGAATGGCATATCAATTGTATTTCTAAGGACAGATTTAGCATTTAGAGCATGTGAACATGGATTGATTTACAAAACAAATGAAATAAGCATACTCATCATGGCCCATAGTCACACTGCCATGTTAAGGGATTTGAAACCTTGCCTGCCTAATTATTACTCTTTTGACTGGTCTGCTACCTACAGACACCAAAGAACTTACACTAAACTTCTCAGATAGCACACATTTGCAGGGAGTTATGCAACAGTAAGGAAGACTAGAAAATGATTAATATCAAACAGACTTAAGTAATCAGATGACAAACTCTCCGCACACCTTACTGACAAATTATCCATCATATATGGAGTAAAATGAGCCATTAAAGTTGTTACAGATCAACTAATAACATTAACTTACCTTTTTTCCTTCTTTTTTTTTTTCAGCTGCTCCTGTTAGGGGTTGCCACAGCAGATCATCTGTTTCCATTTCTTCCTGTCCTCTGCATCTTGCTCTGTCACACCAACCACCTGCATGTCCTCTCTCACCACATCCATAACCCTTATCTTAGGCCTTCCTCTTTTCCTGTTACCTGGTAGCTTCATCCTTAGCATCTTTTTCCCCAGTATTCTCATCATCCCTCCTTAGCACATGTCCAAACCAACGTAATCTTGCCTCTCTGGCTTTGTCTCTAAACCGTCCAACCTGAGTTGACCCTTTGATATACTCATTTCTAATCCTGTCCATCCTCGTCACACCCAATGCAAATCTTAACATCTTTAACTCTGCCACCTCCATCTCTGACTCCTGTCTTTTCGTCAGTGCCACCATCTCCAACCCATATAACATAGCTGGTCTCACTACCCTCTTATAGACCTTCCCTTTCACTCTTACTGGCACCCGTCTGTCACAAATCACTCCTGACATTCTTCCCTACCCACTCCATCCTGCCTGCACTCTCTTCTCCACCTCTCTTCCATACTTACCATTACTCTGAACTGCTGATGCCAAGCATTTAAACTCATTCACCTTCACCAACACTACTCCCTGCATCCTCGCCATTCCCCTATCCTCCCCCTCATTTACACACATATATTCTGTCTTAGTCTGGCTGACCTTCATTCTTCTCCTCCCTAGAGCATATCTACACCTCTCCTAGGTCTCCTCAATCTGTTTCCTACTCTCACTGGAAATCACAATGTCATCCACAAACATCATAGTCCACAGGGACTCCTGTCTGATATTGTATGTCAACCTGTCCATCACCATTGCATATAAGAAAGGGCTCAGAGGTGATCCTTGATGTAATCCCACCTCCACCTTAAATGCATCCATCACTCCTACTGCAGACCTCACCACTGTCACACTGCCTTTGTACATATCCTGTACTACTCTAACATACTTTTCTGTCACTCCCGACTTCCTCATACAATACCACAACTTCTCTTTAAGCTCCCTGCCATATGCTTTCTCTAACTCCACAAAGACACAAAGCAACTCCTACTGACTTTCTGTATATTTCTACATCAACACCCTCAGAGCAAACATTGCATCTGTAGTGCTCTTTAATGGCATGAAACCATACTGCTGCTCACTAATTATCACCTCCCTTCTTAAACTAGCTTCCACTAGTCTTTCCCATAACTTCTTCCTGTAACAGATCAATTTTATCCCTCTTTAGTTACTACAGCCCTGCACATCACCTTTATTCTTAAAAATATGTACCAAAACATTACTTCTCCACTCCTCTCACTTTCCAAGATTTCATTAAACAATCTGGTTAGAAATTCCACTGCCATTTCTCCTAAGCCTCCATGCTTCCACAGGTATGTAATCTGGACCAACAGCCTTTCCATACTTCATCCTCTTCATAGCTGTCCTTACTTTCTCCTTGCTAATCCGTTGCACTTCCTGATTCACTATCCCCACACCATCCCACCTTCTCTCTTTCTCTCTCTCTCATTCTGTTCATTCATCAGCCCCTCAAAGTACTCTTTCCATCTGCACAACACACTATCCTCACTTGTGAGTACATTCCCCTTGTTATCCTTTATCACCTTAACTTGTTGCACATCTTTTTCAGCTCATGGATTTAAAGACAAGAGTATATATCCCTAAAGTCTCTAAGCAGTGCATTAGCTATGCATGTCAAACATCTTTCACAAGACATGAATCAATAAATCACATTCAGGTTAACAAAACACAGAACATCAAGAAAACAGAAACATATATGACAGTATTCAAACCCATGCACAGTAGTACACCCAACAGATCATTAGCTAGGTGTTCCACTGAAGCTATTAGAAGAAAGGTGTAGAAAGATATTCTATATAATGAATTTCACTTACAGACTGAAAACAGAACTGTACAGCAGCATTCCACACTCACTGAATTAGAACTTTGTATGCAGTGCACTAAAATGGAAGTCTAAAATCATTACTATTTTAAGTCATGTAAGCGGTGAGTGCGAACTAAATCACATTACCTTACTTTAATTATGTCAGAGTTGTTTACTGATGCACACTGAAACCCAGCCCAGGTGTATGACTGACAGCAAACTCATAGCACGTGCATATGAGTTTTCTTAATTTTTTTGCCCTAGGAGGACAGTTAACCTCACCATCTGTTCACCGATGACCTGATTGCATAAGCCCTTTTTGAATGTGTGTTCTGTGTTTATTTTTGACAAGATTAAAGGATAGAAATAGGAGAACAGGACAAAGACATCAATCAGAAGATAGCAGAAGGTGCAACAAAAGGTCAAATAGCATACTAATAAAATATAGGTACTGTACAATCATGGTTCTGACTTACACTTTAAGGTGTGAAACATGGCAGATATCCATTCCTCTGTTTGCTGCTCAGAATATATGCTCAACAGCAATGCCAACTGCAGATGTTTACAGACAGTGTGATGATTGCTGTGAACTTTCCATCTGTAGAGTATGGAACATCTCACCTTACCTCACATAACTGTTGAACACATGGACAATAAGGGGATACTTTTAGTGACACTTTACCAACACCTACAAGGAGGAATCTCACAGACTAATTAAAATGTGTGAAAATGCTTTTCTACAATTGTATTTTGCTGTATTAATATTATTCACTGCTATTTTCCATTGCTATTTCTGTAAACTATTTGTAACACTCGAATGTGTGACAAACCCTATAAATATGTACGTTTTACAACCATGGCGATTTAAAAAAGTAATTTGTGGAGCTTTAGTACAAATGAGGCACACCTGGAAGGTGCAAGCCTGTCAATTTCTCAGTCTCTGTTATCTGTGCTTCCTATGCATGCTCAGAGCTCACTGTAGGTATTCAGACATGAGCATTTGCTCATGGTGCAAATTGAGCATCTCAGAAACAATAATTAGATAATGTCCGATTAGCATACACATCTAGGTCATGCAGATAGAGAGAGAATCTACACAATATAGGCATGCCATGGAGCAGAGATAATCATCCCACTATGGAAGGTGAATTTCCTTGCTTTGCACAAACACTACTGAGAAAGTAGTTGTTGCATTACAGAAGCATGCATACTTTAACATATGTGCACTGGTTGCACCTGCTTCATTGTACAATAGTAGCATTTATGTGTGTCGTGTGCTGTAAGGCTGCAAAGAATGTATCTGTTTCTGTCAGGATAGCTGTATTGGTAAAAGTTGTCTGCAGGGATACACTGCCTCCCATGTGTACTGGTTGTAGTATATACGCCAGCATGGTAAAATTAGGTGTTATAAATGTAGACTGACACATGCCAGTGTAATGTTGGTTATCTACAAATGTTTACTCGATAATTAGTACAATGTTTTCTTATTGAGTTTGTGTGTGTGTGTGTGTGTGTGTGTGTGTGTGTGTGTGTGTGTGTGTGTGTGTGTGTGTGTGTGTGTGTGTCTATTGTTCTGCTCCTTGGCAGGCTGTGTGTCAGATAATTTGCACTCACGCACCTGTTATAATTTTGTTGAGGGTGGAGGGGTTAGGACAAAAGGAAATGCCTAAGTCTGTGGTGTCGTTTTTTTGTGGATACATCTAAGTTGCTGTCAGGCCCTAATAAACCTTGACATATGGCCTATTAGTAACATTTTCAAAATGTCACAATATGTACTACCCATGTAGGACTGGAGCTGTTAATTTCAATACTTTTCATGCCAACAGGAATCTGCGTAAGTCACTGATGGCTATGGACACATCCAGCAGAAAACCTCAGTTTACTGCTAAGATAGAGGTGATGCTATAGTCTCTCCGTCTTCATGGTAGATTACTCATCACATTGTAAAATACCAATAAGCCCTTCCATGACTGTGTCTGGTGAATGGCTATGATGTATGTCAGTGCCAGGGATGACCAAGGCTGTAACTATGAAGTGGTCCAACAGAGAGCCAATGACATGATCTGTAATGATGCAAGGGAGAAGAGGGCAGCAGTTGGTTAGCCACTTACTGTATTACCACTTACAAAAGATGGAGTAGTTTTTGGCCTCAATCAAAGCCAGTATCACCTCCTCAGAGTTCCACAGTGTGGTGATGGATGCTGAGGTGGAGATGGATAGGCCCCAGAGGATTTCTACAGATGATGCCCCATGTATATAAACATACTTTTAGTATGTTCCCCACTTTTAGCTGTTAATCTCATTACTGTTTATAATACCTGTCTCACTTGTTGTGTATAGGTAAGTCTGACACGAGATGCACTAACCACCTGCACAAGCTCTGGGCATGGTTACATTTAGTTATATTTGTTAATAGTTGTAAAGATATCAATTGCATGTGTAATTGTGGTGATTGGCCATACTACCACTGGGTATGTTTTATTCTGGTATATTTACAGTTTAAGAACTGTCTGGCACCAGCACTGTGGAATTAACCACCCATCTGATATCAGAGGACCCTTAGCCTCTGATGACAGTCACAGGGATGAACAAGCATGGTTTGGGGCTCTAGAGAATATGCTAGACACAATGACACATCTCTACCTGAAACTATGGGCACACACTCTCTACCTGTGCATACCCATGCCACATTTTCATCTGAAAGTGGACAGTTGATGGGGACAGTATAAATCAGAGAATTTTGATGGCCTCGGGTAGAAACAAGTCAGCATCTGCCTTAAGTTGTCATAAGCAGGATGGTCCACACAAGAGGATCAGTAGAGGTGTTTGCAGGAGTCAGGATTACCACCATCACCTTCAGATTGGCCTGTCAGTAGCTGCCATCCAATGTAAGTGCAGGGCCAAGGCACAGGTGCATTACAACAAGGCTTTGGCAAAGATTGTGAGGGTCACCCAAGCAGTGCATGATGACTTACAGGACTGCATGAACCATGTGTGTGAATTACTGAACAGGATGAATGACTGCCAGGACTGTGTGGTGTTGGTTCTCGATCATCTGGATCATTGGTTAGGGATGAGGGGCTATCCACTAGGCCAGTCATCTGTTACATCCTCATATGTTACCTGACCTGGCAGTGTACAGATGAGGTCCTGTATCTGTAGTGGTAGCACTTCAACTGCTAAATCAGTTGTAGATGTGTCTACACCCAGAACAGGCCATCCCCATAGTCATGGCTATGGTCATACTGATACTTCTTCTCGCAGACATTGGTCATATTCACATAGTACATCAATAATGAGCCTGGGTACAAGGTTTGATCCTGACCTGTGGCCAGTGCTTGTTTGGAGTTTGCATATTCTCCCTTGTGTCTCTGTGGGTTCCTCGCACATCCCAAAGACATGCTGAGGGCTTCCATCTCAAACTCACTCAAGAATGGAGTTGTGAGCAGCAGCACAGACTCTAGATGGTGCCCTATAGAAGAAGAGTTGTATACACCAACCTCTTTAGGCATTTACTGTGGTGCACAGTCCTCAAGCTAGGAGACCACAGATCACAGACTGAGGACATGGCAGGGTTAGTCACTCAACAGTGTGAAAATATGGCTCTAGGTGATTTGGTCATGTTGACTAATGTTGCCAAAAGGGCATGGATAGTAACCGGTGATAAGTGGGTTGAGGACCTGGCCTACTCTGACATATACCAGGGACACATGCTAAAGGTAGGACACATGTATGTGTCACTCTTGGCCAGTGTGTGCCCTCCATAAAGCCCGGCAGCCCTGGGTCAATAAGCTAGTTGCCAGTGTTCACTTGCCAGGATTGGGTTACCTGGGATAGCTCTGTTGAGTGAAAGCTGGATGTAAAACCAAACAACCTGCCAAAACTGAAATAAGTATTGCTGCACTCAGTGTAGGCTCACTAACAGAGTGGAGGTTGGAAGTGGATAACATAATGGTAAGGAGGAGGCTGGACATCCTATGTATCCAGGAAACAAGATGGAAGGGCAGTGCAGCAAAGACACTTTGCTTGGGATCCACTCAGGAGGAGGACAGGCTAGAAATGTTGTGAAAACTGTGGTGAGGGATAGGCTTCAGAAGTTAGTGAGAGATGCCTTCAGAGTAAGTGACAGACTAATGGCAATCAGAATCAATCCTAATGATGGGGTAGTATTCATAATTGGAGCCTATATCCCACAGCAGGGTTGTGATAGTGAGGAAAAGAGTGCATTCAGACACAGTTGCAGTATCTACTTGATAAAGCAGGATAACATGAATTGGTGTTCGTAATGAATGACCTGAATGCATATATTGGAACAGACAGAACACCATATGAGGACTTCCTGGGTCCACATGGGTGTGGCTATAGGAATAAAAAAGGAGAAGTCATTGTAGACTTCTGTCTGCCAAATGGCTAGATAGTAGCCAACGGGTGGTTCATAAAGAGAGACAGTCACAAGATCATATATAATAGTGGTGAACATTCAACTTGGGTAAATTTCTCCTGGAGTAGAATCAGTGATTGCAAAGTCATTCCTAGTAAAACAATCAGCTCAGAGCATAAACCACTGGTTGCCAAACTCAGATGCAAGCAGTAATCAAAGATAGTTCTAAGGTCAACAGAGATGAGGCTGAAGACCTGGAAGTTGAATGGAGAGAAAGCACAATAGTTCAAGGCATTGTTCAGGGCTCTAGCACCTTAAGAAGAAGAGGAAATATGTGAAGATAAAGAAGAAGAATAGAAATGCCTCAAAACAACATGTGTGAGGACTATAGAACAGGTATGCAAATGAGGTACATAATGAAAGCTGGCGGTGGAATGCAGAAGCCCAAAAAGTCATCAAAAGAAAGAAAGAAGAAATGCAGAAAAAAGTAAGAGATAGAAAATATGGACCAAGTTAGGAAGGAATAGTGACGGGCTTACAAAGAGGCTAATAAAGGAGTTGCAATAGCAAAGAGAAAGGCATGAGAGGCACTCCACCAACTTTTAGAAAATGACTCAGTAGGTGGCACAAAAGAAACTATATCAGATTGCAAAACAAAGACAAAAAGATAAAGAAGTTAGTCAGACAATAAATCCAAAAACCAAGAGGAACACAACCACGATAGCTGAGGTTTCCAGTATCAGTCTTTAATTAGTACACAAAGAAACACAAGCGCTTTCACGATAGCTTCATCAGGTGTAATGAAAAAACACTACTTAAGCACACCTTATATACAAAATGAGTATAGTCACATGGCAAAAGCAATTACAAATTAAAAGAATAACTACTATATATATATATATATTTATACATACATACACAAAACAAATTTCAAACATAAAAATACATTACATTCTCTACAACATATGACTTGAGAGATCAGAGTCAGATCAGGATGCAGCACAAGTAACCTACTGTTTGCAGTAAGACAGATACTTGAGAAGACACTAGAAATGAGGAAAAAGTCCAAATAAGCATTCCTAGACATGGATAAAGCATATGACAAAGTCCCAAGAAAGCTGATTTGAGTAGTCCTGTGGTGGCTCAAAGCCCCAGAAGCATCTGAAGAATTAGTGCAAGGAATTTACAAGTACCCAATGACTCAAGTATGAACAGGGTTTGGTCTCATGGAGAAGTTCCCAATGGGAGTGGGTGCACATCAGGGTCCAGCTTTGAGCCCACTGCTGTTCGTAATGGGAATGGACTACATTAGCAAACAGGCTGAGGGAGGGGAGATGAGCAAAGTTGCTGTATGCAAATGATGTGGTGTTACAGGTGGACTCTGTGCAAAAACTTAAGGAAAGGGTAGAGGAATAAAATGCAAAACTAAAGGAACATGGGATGAAATATACAAGACAGCTGTAATGGCAGAAAATGGGGAAAATCAGAAGCTGAGAACTGAGAAGGGAAAATAGTTGAACAGATTAACAGCTTCAAGTATCTGGGAGAGTTGGTTGAGGAGAATTATGAATGAGGAGGTCAAAGAGAGGTGGTTGAGGAGAAGTCTGAATGAGGAGGTCAAAGCTAGAATCACAGAGGATGCAGCCAACTGACACAGAGTGTAAGGGATAGTGTATGACAGAAGAATGGCAAAAAGCTGAAAAGTAAGGTGTACAAAACAGTGGTGTGACCAGTACTAATTTATGGTACAGAAACCTGGGCAGTAAAGGCAGAGCAGCTGAGGAAGCTAGAGGTCATGGAGATGAAGTGCCTGAGATGGGTGGTAGGATGCACATTATGGACCAGTCGAAGAAATGAGGACATCAGAGCAGAAGTCAAAGTAGCTCTAAATGCAGAGAAGGTTAAAGAGAACAGATTATGGTGGTCCAGCACATGTGCAGAAAAACAGAAGACAGTCTGTTGAAGAAGATTTGGGATAGACAGGGAGAAGGCAAGAGGAAATGAGGGTGTTCAGAAAAGAGGTTAATAGATTGTGTGACAGAAGACCTATGACAGTCAGGCATGTGTGTCAAATAAGGTAGGAGAGTGGCATTGAATAGACCAATATGGTAACAGTTGACATGACACCTTGATCCAAGGTGAGCATTTTGTTACAGGACCTAAACTAGGACACTTGAGGGCTGCCCCAGGAAGGCAGGTCTGCAATTCCATTCTCCCAGCCCCCATGGAAGTAGAGATAGGGCAGCCATGTGATCTCATACTGAGGCAGGCAGTTTGGCCCCCCACCCTTCACCAGGCACTGTGGGGATGCCACTCTGTGAATAGCACCACCCAGGAGGTAAGAGGCCACATGCCAGGAGGCTTGAAGTGATACACATTCGTCGTCACCATGGGGGTGAGAGACTGAGATGTGCCACAAAAAGTGCAGAGATAGGGGGGCCCAAGGCCATCTCCCCTGAAAGTTTGAAAGTCCTAGGTGCAAGGCAAAGTGGAGAACCAGTGTCATGGAGGTCTGGATGAGGGACTGTCTGAGACTTCATGGTCCACCAGAGTTCCATGAGGCTGGGAATATCTCCTGAGAAGCACCAAGAGCATTTATGATACTATATGATTTGGCAGCAGTTAGATATGTAAGCCTGGGAAAGAGCGCTCTCTCCTGGGTAGAAGTGGAATTCCAGAGGGAGTCAGTCCTGATGGAAGTCTGGAAGGGAGAGAGAGGTGGAAAGTGACTGGTACAGGACAGTCCTCACCTGGGTGAGGGGGTATGGGACCCGTCCATGCCTCCTCTGGGACGGAAGTCTGGAAGGGGGAGAGAGGCAGATAGTGGCAGGGTTGTGTGAGTTCCTGCCTGGGTGAGGGGGGGGGGTTCTGGCAGAGCTCCCCACAATGGAAGTCCTTATGGGAGCACTAGGGTGGACAGCAGTGGGGCCTGGAGAGCTCCTGCCTGGGTGAGCAGAGTCAGGCACAACCCACCATGATGGAAGTCCTTAAGGGAGCAACTGGTGGACAGTTGGGGGCCTGGAGAGCTCCTGTCTGAGTGTGTGGGGTCAGACAGAGCTTCCCATGGTGGAAGTCCTTGAGGAAGTGCCAACGTGGATGGCAGAGGGGCTTGGAGAGCTCCTGCAGGGTTGAAGGCATCAAACTTCACCCCATAACTGACAGCATCCTTGAAAAATCTCAAAGTCCCCAGAGCTGCTCTGGATGGAAAAGCAGGGGGACTCTGAAGCCTTCATGAGGGTGGATCTGCCCCTCAGCGGCTGAGGGGAGTTCCAGAGGAGCTGATGGGATAGGAGGGAAGCTCCCCTAAGAGGGTCCAAGGGCATGAGTGATCTGGCACAATTTGGCAGCCTGCAGAAGACATGCAGGTGGCAGAGTCCCCTGACTTAGGGGGACAGAGCTGGGGAAGATCTCTTGGCCAGGTTGAAGGGGAGGGACTGTAGGGTTTGGCCCTGACAGAAGTCAGTACGGAAGTGCCAGGCAGAAGAGTGTAGTGCCTGTAGAGCTCCTGCTTGGGTGAGTGGCATCAAGCAGAACCCCCCATGATAGAAGTCCTTGAGGGAGGGAGTGACTGATGGTGGCAGGGCCTGGAAGGCTCCTGCCAGAGTGAAGACATTTGACGTTACCCCATAACCAATGGCATCTCCAAAAAATTGCAAAGTCCCCAGAGCTGCTTAGGATGGGAAAGCAGGGGGACTGGCCACCCTGGGAAGCCAAGTCACCATTCAGACTGTGTTGTCTAAACTGAGACATTTCTGTGTCCCAAAGACAATGTTTGGGATTCCAGGACAGAGACTTCCAAACTGGGACTATCCTGGAAAAACTGGGACTGTTGGTCACCTTGCCTTAATCCCATCTAGAAAATGGAGAAAACAGGGTTGATAATAATGATTGAAGAATTGAGCCTGTGTCATCATGGAACAACCACTGCAACTCCTGACCAAGTCAGTTCTCACAGGCTGGAGTGTGTATGCAAAGCTGAACCCTCTATTATACATGCCTTGTTCTTGTTCAATAGGCCATGATACTGTACTGCCCTGTGTGCTGAGGCCATGTTCATACATAGACACAGGCACACCACCACAGCCCATAGCACATCCCCCACATGCAATAAGGCACACACTATGACCCATAAACCCCATACAATAGACCTCTAAACACTGCCCATGCGTGCACATATGCATTTTGCTAGACTTCAGCACTCATACCCATAGTCCTCCCTGTGAAATATGGGCACAACTCTACCACCTCCCCCACCTGTGCAGATGGTGATAACGGTGTCCTGCCTTTTGCACATTCTGACTTGAGCTGCCTATGCCTGATGCACAGAGAGGCCAGCCTATTTATGGGTAAGTACAGTCTGTTGCTTTTCCATTTGTCATTGATACTGTTTGCATCTGCTTAGTTCTTATATAGTTATGTAATAAACTTATGTGGAATCTGCTGCCACATAGTGCTACAGTGTATTGTGCCCACCTTGGTCTGGTGTGGTCATCCTTTGCTGCTGGCTCTTTCACTGGCTCCTTGCCTCTCTCAGCTGCCATTGTCTGTGGTGCTGGGAACTGCAGTGCCAGGCCACTGCCACCTTGCTCTGGCTTCTACCTCAGTATTGTGTTATGTCGAATGGCACACACAGTTAGAATTTTTGCACACATGACAGGATTGTACTAAAGGGCTCCACCAGATATATCCAGACAGTTGAACCATGACTTCGGCAGCACAAACACATGCTCTATAATGTCTCCAGTTTCTGATAGAGCATGGTTGTTACCTTGCTCAGTTTGGTTATGTGGATGTCTCATTGGGGTCATGAGCCAAGATTCTAGGGTATATCCAACATCATTAGATGTCCCTGTGGGAAATCACTCCTCACAAACCATTGGTAATGGTCACAGGTACCATTTGTGTGAGTCATATAAACTGCTTGGGTGGCCTGCATACACATTTTAGGTGATGTCATGTGCTTTACAGACCACCTGGTAGTTTATGGAGTAATGCCCTTTTCAGTTCACATACCTCTTTCCCAGTTCACAAAACAGGGCCTTTATTTTGATGTGGGTACAGTCTATGGCCCCCAAGTACTTCAGGGAAATGGGCTATAAAATAAAAGTCCTGTATAGCATTGGCTTTCTATTTTGGGGTACATGGAAACCACAAATGGCCACCCACATGCTGAAATATGACACCGAGGAACTGATGGAGCATTCTCATGGCAGCTGTTTGGGATTCCCACACTGTGTTTCCAGCTGGCCATTGAAAAGTCCCTGTAGCTAATATACATAAAGCCACACATACCCTAGAGTATATTGGGATAAATTCTCCATAACTCACACAGGGCTGCAGATGAGGTCAACATAAGACCACTATTTGTTGTATGGTTTCCCTGTCTACTCAGTAGTAGTGCCATGGAGGGCATGAAAGTTTAAATGTGGTTTGAAAGCATAGTGTGCCTTGGAGTGATATCACATGGTCAGCAGCAGCTGGGAGTTCATCATGTAATCAAATATAATTTCAGCAAGCACAAAAAGAGCAAGTGCTGTTCTCGGAAATTACTTTAACCAAAACGGAGTTTGCTCTATTCTCCAGTGTTATGTAGGCTGTACAGAGGGGCTTGCCCCCCTGCTAAAACAAAATTGTTGAGTCATTCACAAAAGGTGGTTTCAGCTAACAGTTTTCATTTTTTTTCCTTTCTCTGAAATTATCTTCGATGACTTGACATGAATCCATTTATAACAGCTTCTTGCAAATACAGGTTTAAAATTGCTGCTGTAACCCCTAGTATATCTTTGAGTGTTCATTGCTAATGGATGCATGGCATAGCTGCACATCATTTATGTTTCTTAATCACTCTGCCATGTTGTTTTTTACTTCATTAACATACAACACAGTTCAATATGTGGTCATTAGCATATGTCTCAGATGTGTCCAGCCGGCATCGTAATATAGCTGTGTTTCCTGAATCTCACACCTCGAGCTCATCCTGCTTGTCGTGTAACTTTGCTTACATGATGAGGGCAACAGTTTATGAATGCATTCCTTCATCTCTCATTCTTCTTCTTCTTTTGGCTTTTCCTGGTTAGGGGTCGCCATAGTGGATTACCTGTCCACTCATGATTGGCAGTAGAGTTTTAGAGTGTCGAGTTGCCAGCCCGGCGCCCAACCTTCCACGGAAGGCACACACATGCACTCACTCACCCCTATACATTGTCAATAAACATGACATGACAGTTCTGGCAGTGGAAATGGTAGAGCTCTCCTTTATTAATCAATAAAACTTAATGCCACCGATGTAGCTTAGGCAGACTAAGTCAGTGATACTGAAGCTGAATGGGAAGTTATAGTCATTTTTCCAATGGAAAAAAATCTATATTTTACTTTGGCCTATTAACCTCCTCCTCTACAATGCATTACTTTAATGAACTATATTAAATATATATATATATATATATATATATATATATATATATATATATATATATATATATAGGCTGTTATGGTGGTTTGGGAAGATGAATATTTGTTAAAAGGGCCTTATAGTAAATATATTTCATTTTTTAGAAGATTTGTGGACGACCTTTTTATTTTACAGAATGGAACCAAGCAACAGTTATCTGAATTTGTGTGTTATGTTAATAGTAGTACCACATTTTTAAAATTCACTTCCATAAATTCTGTAGATGAAATCAACTTCCTTGATGTAGCGATATTTAGGGATGACACCAACAGGCTGTACACAAAATAATACAAGAAACCATGTCATGTGAATACTTTGTTGTCACATGACAGCATGCACCCTCAGCACATTTTTAAGAATGT